>NC_091286.1:660724467-660974467 GCF_032444005.1 Ranitomeya imitator | reverse complement strand
AACGACGTCTGTGTTATTTTTGTCTTTAAAAAATAATGACCTTTTTGTGCTTTTAAACCGATATATTGTGACTATAATATTTTTATTCTTCAAAACAGCTCAAATTTTATTTATTTTTTTCCCCTATTTTTTCTCATAATATTTTTAGAGTTTTACGATTACACCAAAAATACTGTTGAAAATTTCCTGGGAAAAAAAAAAAATCTGAATTTATAGTTATTCAACTACTTATTATTTTATTACATTTTTTTTTTTACATATTTATATATTTTTACCCTTTTTTTAACGTGTATTTTATGTGATCATGCAGGTGCAATATTTTATTGCTTTTTTTTAGTTGATTTAGTCTAAGCATATAAATGGCCTATGAAGCTTACTCTATATAACGGAACTAATACAGACACACAACACGTTTTTGATGTGTTTATTTCGCCTAACCAAGGATGGATGATAAAGGAAAATCTCCTCCTGTCTTTGGCGAAACTACTGAACATCCAAGTTAATAGTGGTCAATATAATTGATAGTTTTCTTGATTCTTTTGTTCCTGTGTATGACTTGCTTATTTGACACGTTCCTGTGTATGACTTGCTTATTTGACATGCATTTTTTTATTATTAGACATATACTTGTATCTTTTTTTTTGTCATTTTTTTTTTGTCGTTGTTTTTTGCTATTTTATACAATTACATATCAAAAATGGTTTGTAGGAATCGGAATTGGATCGATCATCTCTCCATTTACGACTTCCTGACAAAGCTATTATGATAAACTGATCATTATAATTAAGCAAACGGTTAAAGTACCTCGATAATTTTTTACACATTTTTGTTTGTAGTCCTTTTATGTTTCTTTTATCAACCAGAAGTAGTTTTTTTTTTACGGCACAGTGATATGAACTTCTCACTTGTCTGCTCCATTCATTGCAGTGCCATTCATTCACAATAGAAGATATTATATTATTTTTTATTATATTTATTTTTTCATAATTTTTAATTACGGTACTATTACCGTTGTATTTTATATTGTTTTACACAATTTAATATTAAATGTCACAATTGTAATATTGACAGGTTATTAAACAATCATAAATCATGTCCTTAAAAAAAATCCATCTTTTTTCTATACTAAAATGTACCATAATTAAAGGGATTTACCAGGAGTCCATAAAGTGTAAACCTTACTTACGGATTGTAAGGGCATAGACTTTAAAATCATAATCAACAGCTTTCTGAAACTGAAGCCAGTTTGTAAAAAAATTAGAACTATTGTCCAGTCTCTATAATAATAATACTAATAATAATAATAAATAAAGATGTGCCTGTGAATATTTTAGAAACTGGAGGTTATTGTGATCGTAATGATCTTTTCAGTGCCAATATCTTATGATCTGGGCCATCATTAAATTTTGGGTTTTTAAAATTAGGTACATTTTTTACATTTCTTTTGATTTTTTTTTAAGTAAATTTTCCGCAGATAAAAATAAAATCACAAAAAAGGGTTTTCCATCCAAGGGTCAACATGTATGTAAGTAGTCACACTGATCTACGTGCATCACAGTTCTTTAGATCTTGACTTGAGGAGTGATCACATTTGGGATAATATATTTGCTCCATAAATGTCTTACTTTTTATATTGTCAGTGGTCCTGGGCTCTCCAACTTAAATGTAGGAAAGTAATGTGCAATTTAAGGTCCCGGGAGACCTCTCCAGGAGCTACGGATATACCTCTCCAGGAGCGACAGGTAGACCTCTCCAGGAGCTACGGGTCGACCTCTCCAGGAGCGACAGGTAGACCTCTCCAGGAGCGACAGGTAGACCTCTTCATGAGCTACAGGTCGACCACTCCAGGAGTTACAGGTAGACCTCTCCAGGAGTTACAGGAAGACCTCTCCAGGAGTTACAGGAAGACCTCTCCAGGAGTTACAGGTAGACCTCTCCAGGAGTTACAGGTAGACCTCTCCAGGAGTTACAGGTAGACCTCTCCAGGAGCTACGGGTAGACCTCTCCAGGAGCGACAGGTAGACCTCTCCAGGAGCGACAGGTAGACCACTCCAGGAGTTACAGGTAGACCTCTCCAGGAGTTACAGGTAGACCTCTCCAGGAGCTACGAGTAGACCTCTCCAGGAGTTACAGGTAGACCTCTCCAGGAGTTACAGGTAGACCTCTCCAGGAGCTACAGGTAGACCTCTCCAGGAGCTACGAGTAGACCTCTCCAGGAGTTACAGGTAGACCTCTCCAGGAGCTACAGGTAGACCTCTCCAGGAGCGACAGGTAGACCTCTCCAGGAGCTACGGGTCGACCTCTCCAGGAGCGACAGGTAGACCTCTCCAGGAGCGACAGGTAGACCTCTTCATGAGCTACAGGTCGACCACTCCAGGAGTTACAGGTAGACCTCTCCAGGAGTTACAGGAAGACCTCTCCAGGAGTTACAGGAAGACCTCTCCAGGAGTTACAGGTAGACCTCTCCAGGAGTTACAGGTAGACCTCTCCAGGAGTTACAGGTAGACCTCTCCAGGAGCTACGGGTAGACCTCTCCAGGAGCGACAGGTAGACCTCTCCAGGAGCGACAGGTAGACCACTCCAGGAGTTACAGGTAGACCTCTCCAGGAGTTACAGGTAGACCTCTCCAGGAGCTACGAGTAGACCTCTCCAGGAGTTACAGGTAGACCTCTCCAGGAGTTACAGGTAGACCTCTCCAGGAGCTACGGGTAGACCTCTCCAGGAGCGACAGGTAGACCACTCCAGGAGTTACAGGTAGACCTCTCCAGGAGTTACAGGTAGACCTCTCCAGGAGTTACAGGTAGACCTCTCTAGGAGCTACAGGTAGACCACTCCAGGAGCTACAGGTAGACCTCTCCAGGAGCTACAGGTAGACCTCTCCAGGACCGACAGGTAGACCTCTCCAGGAGCTACAGGTAGACCTCTCCAGGAGTTACAGGTAGACCTCTCCAGGACCGACAGGTAGACCTCTCCAGGAGCTACAGGTAGACCTCTCCAGGAGTTACAGGTAGACCTCTCCAGGAGTTACAGGTAGACCTCTCCAGGAGCTACAGGTAGACCACTCCAGGAGCTACAGGTAGACCTCTCCAGGAGCTACAGGTAGACCTCTCCAGGACCGACAGGTAGACCTCTCCAGGAGCTACAGGTAGACCACTCCAGGAGTTACAGGTAGACATCTCCAGGAGTTACAGGTAGACCTCTCCAGGAGTTACAGGTAGACCTCTCCAGGAGTTACAGGTAGACCTCTCCAGGAGCGACAGGTAGACCTCTCCAGGAGCAACAGGTAAACCACTCCAGGAGTTACAGGTAGACCACTCCAGGAGCTATGGGTAGACCTCTCCTGGAGCAACAGGTAGACCACTCTAGGAGTTACAGGTAGACCTCTCCAGGAGTTACAGGTAGACCTCTCCAGGAGCTACAGGTAGACCTCTCCAGGAGTTACAGGTAGACCTCTCCAGGAGCTACAGGTAGACCACTCCAGGAGCTACAGGTAGACCTCTCCAGGAGCTACAGGTAGGCCACTCCAGGAGCTATGGGTAGACCTCTCCAGGAGCTACGGGTAGACTTCTCTAGGAGCTACCGGTGGACCTCTACAAGAGCGACAGGTAGACCTCTACAGGAGCTACAGGTAGACCACTCCAGGATCTACAGGTAGACCTCTCCAGGAGCTACATGTAGACCTCTCCAGGAGCTACAGGTAGACCTCTCCAGGTGCTACGGGTAGACTTCTCCAGGAGCTACTGGTGGACCTCTACAGGAGCGACAGGTAGACCTCTCCAGGAGCTACAGGTAGACCTTTCCAGGAGCTATAGGTTGACCCCTCCAGGAGCTACAGGTAGACCACTCCAGGAGCTACAGGTAGACCTCTCCATGAGCTACAGGTAGACCTATCCAGGAGCTACAGGTAGACCACTCCAGGAGCTACAGGAAGACCACTCCAGGAGCTACAGGTATACCTCTCCAGGAGCTACCATTAATTCCTAAAGTCCCTGCAATAGACTTAGTTAAAAAAAAAAGTTATGGCCCACTTAGAAATGTCTTAAAGCATTTGCTCCCCTCCTGGCCTCTGTGATTTGTCCCAGACTATTGTGAATAAGGAGAACTCATGACCTTAATTGACTTTTTAAGCTCAAGATCAGAGTAGATGGTAGCGATTTGTTCAAAAGAGTCAAGTTTGTTTCTTTTTTGTCATGGTTTGCATTGTGGGCAAGAAGAGTAGGTGGATGTATAGATGGGAGGATGCAGGGTTAGTTTGCAAATACTCTTTGTGTGAGATGTAATGTATTGCGTCTTTTACTGATGAGTGCACAATTCTGATTGTGGTCAGTTGTCAGGTCTCCTATAATGAGCAGGGATGGGGATTTTATAAAAATCATAGACATTTACATCTTCACTACAGACGAGCAAATATGGCAAATTTTGGTTCACCGTTGGGCGGGTTTCCAATTATAGAACCATATTAGCAGAATATAAGACAAAGGAGGCTGAAATACTTTATTTCAGGTCCCTGTTTACCATTCTTGGTGGAAATATGGCTCCTTGGTTGGAAACGTGGCGGCTGGGAAATCAACAGTAAATCCATTTTTTTTTAACTTATTTGATAATTTCAAGTCTTGGATTTTAGAAACATTGTTGTTAACTTTATCTAAGTAGGATATAATAATTTATTAAAGAGGTTGTCCACTACTTTAACATTGATGAGCTATCCTTAAGATAAATCGTCAATGTCTGGTGGGGTTGCGACACACGGCACCCCCGCCTATCAGCGACTGCCGGAAGTGCTCAGTTACAGAGCTGCTTCATCTCCTGATAATAGCTGTGGCTGGATACGGCACATCTGCCCCCTATTCAAATTTATAGGGGGTCAGGATGTGTAGCACTCGGCCACTAGCAGTAGACGAAGCAGTTCTGAGCACTTCTGGCAACTTCCGGCACCGAGAACAGCTGATCGGCTGGCGTGCCTGGTGTCGCACCCCCACCCATCAGACATTGACAACCTACCCTAAGGTTAGGTCATCAATGTTAAAAGTAGTGGACAACCACTTTATGTAAATGACTCTCTTAAGCTTTGATCACACTGTTTTCTATGTTTAGTTTTTGAAGTCTATAGTGTTTCATAAAAAACAAGAAAAATTTGCTTCCATTGTATCAGGATCTAATTTTTTACAAAATTTACAGAAAATAAAAATGTTTGTACAATGGATTGAAAAAGTGGGATAGAAAACACCGATCGGCAAAAAATCACCCAAATCTCTTCTAGGGTGATGCACTTCTCAAAGTCGAGTCCGAATACGGAGGATATAAGGGATTTTAAAACCCATAGAAGATCGGGGTGACCTTACTCCTAAGGAGATGGTTAGCTAAATTGCTGCATAGTTTAGACTTTTTATGCCTTACTATGATGGATCAGCTGTCACGAATGTGATAACTCCCCGAATTAAACATTTTGTATTCCCGCTTCTGAAACTTGTGGCATATCGATAGAATGTTGTGTAGACATCAGGGGCCTAATAACTCCAATTCTTCAAACCAGTTGTCCTACTCGTAACGGAAACCCGTGTTCGATAGGTCAAACCCTCGATTTAGTGCCAACCCCTTTTTACCTGCATTTTTTTTTTCAACTATAGTTTTGTTTTTTGCAGTTTTTTTCTTTTTTAACTTTCTTAGCGTTGCCGCCTTCAAAGTACTACATAGAAAGATGGAAATGTCTGTACATTTGAGGTTGTTCCAGTAGAGATGAAGTGAAGGTGGCCGATCTGTGGCCAACATGGTGGCTCAGTGGTTAGCACTGTTGCTTTGGGTCCCGTCAAAGACAACATCTGCAAGGAGTTTGTATGTTCTCCCTGTGTTTGCGTGGTTTTCCTCCGGGTTCTCCGGTTTCCTCCAAATACATACTGATAGGGAATTTATATTGTGAGCCCCATTGGGGATGGTGATAATGATGGCATTATATAAGTGAGTAAAATAACAAAGCTAAAGAAATGTGTCAGGAGGCTGCTGGTAAAGCCATCTCATAACTTATGGATGTGAGATGTGTCTTAGATCAGGCGCTAGAATAGTTTCCATGATAAAAATTGATCCTTTTGAATAAAAGTCTGATCTGAGTCCTCCTCTATAAAGGCCCCATGAGCTGCCGTAGTCTTCGCTGTCTTGGGTTTATAACTTTTATAAAGAAACTAAACTTTTTTTTTTCTTCTTCTATATTTGCTCTCAAATCTGATCTCCGAGTGCTCGAGCTTCCTGGAAAATGACTTGTACGTTGTTATCGTGATTCTCAGAACGAACGATTTTCATTGCTCCCCATGAGACATTACAGCGGACTTGCGTTAGCCATTTTAGATTTCTGGATATATATCTTTATATAGTGTTTATCACAGGTTTATCTGATCACAGACGCTGTTGACACATTAGAAACGTTTGTGTATAAAGTCTACGTAAAATCTTTGGCCCCGATTATTCATCGTTGCATGTCAGTTATTTTTTTATTTTGGGTGACTACATCTGAATTAGTGATTTTTTTAAATTATTATTTGTTACAATTCCATCAAGCGATTTGTGGTTTATTTGCGTTTCTGAAATTGACATCAGCGTGCCGTTATCAGCTGTTTTATACAGATTCATAAAATGCGACTTTTCTGTTAAAATAAAAAAAAAGTCACAAAATTTGGTGCAACTCTACTTTAGTCTTTTCTTGTATGTGCACCAGTTATTTTGAAACATATTTTGCGAAATATGTGGCTTTTCCCGATAAGTAGTAGCAAAACCAGTTAAAGACAGAAAAAAAAGACAATTTTGGGCAGTGTAGTCACTGTGTACATACATTACATTACTGATCCTGAGTTACATCCTGTATTATACTCCAGAGCTGCACTCACTATTCTGCTGGTGTAGTCACTGTGTACATACATTACAGTACTGATCCTGAGTTACATCCTGTATTATACCCCAGAGCTGCACTCACTATTCTGCTGGTGGAGTCACTGTGTACATACATTACATTACTGATCCTGAGTTACATCCTGTATTATACCCCAGAGCTGCACTCACTATTCTGCTGGTGTAGTCACTGTGTACATACATTACATTACTGATCCTGAGTTACATCCTGTATTATACCTCAGAGCTGCACTCACTATTCTGCTGGTGCAGTCACTGTGTACATACATTACATTACTAATCCTGAGTTACATCCTGTATTATTCTCCAGAGCTGCACTCACTATTCTGCTGGTGCAGTCACTGTGTACATACATTACATTACTGATCCTGAGTTACATCCTGTATTATACCCCAGAGCTGCACTCACTATTCTGCTGGTGTAGTCACTGTGTACATACATTACATTACTGATCCTGAGTTACATCCTGTATTATACTCCAGAGCTGCACTCACTATTCTGCTGGTGCGGTCACTGTGTACATACATTACATTACTGATCTTGAGTTACATCCTGTATTATACCCCAGAGCTGCACTCACTATTCTGCTGGTGCAGTCACTGTGTACATACATTACCTTACTGATCCTGAGTTACATCCTGTATTATACTCCAGAGCTGCACTCACTATTCTGCTGGTGCAGTCACTGTGTACATACATTACATTACTGATCCTGAGTTATATCCTGTATTATACCCCAGAGCTGCACTCACTATTCTGCTGGTGCAGTCACTGTGTACATACATTACCGTATATTACTGATCCTGAGTTACATCCTGTATTATACCCCAGAGCTGCACTCACTATTCTGCTGGTGCAGTCACTGTGTACATACATTACATTACTGATCCTGAGTTACATCCTGTATTACACTCCAGAGCTGCACTCACTATTCTGCTGGTGGAGTCACTGTGTACATACATTACATTACTGATCCTGAGTTACATCCTGTATTATACCCCAGAGCTGCACTCACTATTCTGCTGGTGCAGTCACTGTGTACATACATTACTGATCCTGTACTGATCCTGAGTTACATCCTGTATTATACCCCAGAGCTGCACTCACTATTCTGCTGGTGCAGTCACTGTGTACATACATTACTGATCCTGTACTGATCCTGAGTTACATCCTGTATTATACCCCAGAGCTGCACTCACTATTCTGCTGGTGCAGTCACTGTGTACATACATTACATTACTGATCCTGAGTTACATCCTGTATTATACCCCAGAGCTGCACTCACTATTCTGCTGGTGCAGTCACTGTGTACATACATTACATTACTGATCCTGTACTGATCCTGAGTTACATCCTGTATTATACCCCAGAGCTGCACTCACTATTCTGCTGGTGCAGTCACTGTGTACACACATTACATTACTGATCCTGAGTTACATCCTGTATTATACTCCAGAGCTGCACTCACTATTCTGCTGGTGCAGTCACTGTGTACATACATTACATTACAGATCCTGAGTTACATCCTGTATTACACCTCAGAGCTGCACTCACTATTCTGCTGGTGCAGTCACTGTGTACATACATTATATTACTGATCCTGAGTTACATCCTGTGCAGACTGTGAGCCCTCGCGGGCAGGGTCCTCCCTCCTTATGTACTCGTGTGCCTTGTTATCTGCTCATGTTTAATGTATTTGTCTATATTTGCCCCGTATTCACATGTAAAGCGCCATGGAATAAATGGCGCTATAAAAATGTATAATAATAATAATAATAATATTACACCCCAGAGCTGCCCTCACTATTCTGCTGGTGCAGTCACTGTGTACATACATTACATTACTGATCCTGAGTTACATCCTGTATTATACCCCAGAGCTGCACTCACTATTCTGCTGGTGCAGTCACTGTGTACATACATTACATTACAGATCCTGAGTTACATCCTGTATTACACCCCAGAGCTGCACTCACTATTCTGCTGGTGCACTCACTGTGTACGTACATTACATTACAGATCCTGAGTTACATCCTGTATTACACCCCAGAGCTGCACTCACTATTCTGCTGGTGCAGTCACTGTGTACATACATTACATTACTGATCCTGAGTTACATCCTGTATTATACCCCAGAGCTGCCCTCACTATTTTGCTGGTGCAGTCACTGTGTACATACATTACATTACTGATCCTGAGTTACATCCTGTATTATACCCCAGAGCTGCACTCACTATTCTGCTGGTGCAGTCACTGTGTACGTACATTACATTACAGATCCTGAGTTACATCCTGTATTACACCCCAGAGCTACACTCACTATTCTGCTGGTGCAGTCACTGTGTACATACATTACATTACTGATCCTGAGTTATATCCTGTATTATACCCCAGAGCTACACTCACTATTCTGCTGGTGCAGTCACTGTGTACATACATTACATTACTGATCCTGAGTTACATCCTGTATTATACTCCAGAGCTGCACTCACTATTCTGCTGGTGCAGTCACTGTGTACATACATTACATTACTGATCCTGAGTTACATCCTGTATTACATTCCAGAACTGCACTCACTATTCTGCTGGTGCAGTCACTGTGTACATACATTTCATTACATTACTGATGTTGAGTTACATCCTGTATTATACCCCAGAGCTGCACTCACTATTCTGCTGGTGCAGTCACTGTGCAAATACATTACTGATCCTGAGTTACATGCTGTATTATACTCCAGAGCTGCACTCACTATTCTGCTGGTGCAGTCACTGTGTACATACATTACATTACTGATCCTGAGTTACATCCTGTATTATACTCCAGAGCTGCACTCACTATTCTGCTGGTGCAGTCACTGTGCACATACATTACTGATCCTGAGTTACATGCTGTATTATACTCCAGAGCTGCACTCACTATTCTGCTGGTACAGTCACTGTGTACATACATTACATTACTGATCCTGAGTTACATGCTGTATTATACTCCAGAGCTGCACTCACTATTCTGCTGGTGCAGTCACTGTGTACATACATTACATTACTGATCCTGAGTTACATGCTGTATTATACTGCAGAGCTGCACTCACTACTCTGCTGGTGCAGTCACTGTGTACATATATTACATTACTGATCCTGAGTTACATCCTGTATTATACCTCAGAGCTGCACTCACTATTCTGCTGGTGCAGTCACTGTGTACATACATTACATTACTGATCCTGAGTTACATGCTGTATTATACTCCAGAGCTGCACTCACTACTCTGCTGGTGCAGTCACTGTGTACATACATTACATTACTGATCCTGAGTTACATGCTGTATTATACTCCAGAGCTGCACTCACTATTCTGCTGGTACAGTCACTGTGTACATACATTACATTACTGATCCTGAGTTACATGCTGTATTATACTCCAGAGCTGCACTCACTATTCTGCTGGTGCAGTCACTGTGTACATACATTACATTACTGATCCTGAGTTACATGCTGTATTATACTGCAGAGCTGCACTCACTACTCTGCTGGTGCAGTCACTGTGTACATATATTACATTATTGATCCTGAGTTACATCCTGTATTATACCTCAGAGCTGCACTCACTATTCTGCTGGTGCAGTCACTGTGTACATACATTACATTACTGATCCTGAGTTACATCCTGTATTATACCCCAGAGCTGCACTCACTATTCTGCTGGTGCAGTCACTGTGTACATACATTACATTACAGATCCTGAGTTACATCCTGTATTACACCCCAGAGCTGCACTCACTATTCTGCTGGTGCAGTCACTGTGTACATACATTACATTACTGATCCTGAGTTACATCCTGTATTATACCCCAGAGCTGCCCTCACTATTCTGCTGGTGCAGTCACTGTGTACATACATTACATTACTGATCCTGAGTTACATCCTGTATTATACCCCAGAGCTGCACTCACTATTCTGCTGGTGCAGTCACTGTGTACGTACATTACATTACAGATCCTGAGTTACATCCTGTATTACACCCCAGAGCTACACTCACTATTCTGCTGGTGCAGTCACTGTGTACATACATTACATTACTGATCCTGAGTTATATCCTGTATTATACCCCAGAGCTACACTCACTATTCTGCTGGTGCAGTCACTGTGTACATACATTACATTACTGATCCTGAGTTACATCCTGTATTATACTCCAGAGCTGCACTCACTATTCTGCTGGTGCAGTCACTGTGTACATACATTACATTACTGATCCTGAGTTACATCCTGTATTACATTCCAGAACTGCACTCACTATTCTGCTGGTGCAGTCACTGTGTACATACATTACTGATCCTGAGTTACATCCTGTATTATACTCCAGAGCTGCACTCACTATTCTGCTGGTGCAGTCACTGTGTACATACATTACATTACTGATCCTGAGTTACATCCTGTATTACATTCCAGAACTGCACTCACTATTCTGCTGGTGCAGTCACTGTGTACATACATTTCATTACATTACTGATGTTGAGTTACATCCTGTATTATACCCCAGAGCTGCACTCACTATTCTGCTGGTGCAGTCACTGTGCAAATACATTACTGATCCTGAGTTACATGCTGTATTATACTCCAGAGCTGCACTCACTATTCTGCTGGTGCAGTCACTGTGTACATACATTACATTACTGATCCTGAGTTACATCCTGTATTATACTCCAGAGCTGCACTCACTATTCTGCTGGTGCAGTCACTGTGCACATACATTACTGATCCTGAGTTACATGCTGTATTATACTCCAGAGCTGCACTCACTATTCTGCTGGTACAGTCACTGTGTACATACATTACATTACTGATCCTGAGTTACATGCTGTATTATACTCCAGAGCTGCACTCACTATTCTGCTGGTGCAGCCACTGTGTACATACATTACATTACTGATCCTGAGTTACATGCTGTATTATACTGCAGAGCTGCACTCACTACTCTGCTGGTGCAGTCACTGTGTACATATATTACATTACTGATCCTGAGTTACATCCTGTATTATACCTCAGAGCTGCACTCACTATTCTGCTGGTGCAGTCACTGTGTACATACATTACATTACTGATCCTGAGTTACATGCTGTATTATACTCCAGAGCTGCACTCACTACTCTGCTGGTGCAGTCACTGTGTACATACATTACATTACTGATCCTGAGTTACATGCTGTATTATACTCCAGAGCTGCACTCACTATTCTGCTGGTACAGTCACTGTGTACATACATTACATTACTGATCCTGAGTTACATGCTGTATTATACTCCAGAGCTGCACTCACTATTCTGCTGGTGCAGTCACTGTGTACATACATTACATTACTGATCCTGAGTTACATGCTGTATTATACTGCAGAGCTGCACTCACTACTCTGCTGGTGCAGTCACTGTGTACATATATTACATTACTGATCCTGAGTTACATCCTGTATTATACCTCAGAGCTGCACTCACTATTCTGCTGGTGCAGTCACTGTGTACATACATTACATTACTGATCCTGAGTTACATCCTGTATTATACCCCAGAGCTGCACTCACTATTCTGCTGGTGCAGTCACTGTGTACATACATTACATTACAGATCCTGAGTTACATCCTGTATTACACCCCAGAGCTGCACTCACTATTCTGCTGGTGCAGTCACTGTGTACATACATTACATTACTGATCCTGAGTTACATCCTGTATTATACCCCAGAGCTGCCCTCACTATTCTGCTGGTGCAGTCACTGTGTACATACATTACATTACTGATCCTGAGTTACATCCTGTATTATACCCCAGAGCTGCACTCACTATTCTGCTGGTGCAGTCACTGTGTACGTACATTACATTACAGATCCTGAGTTACATCCTGTATTACACCCCAGAGCTACACTCACTATTCTGCTGGTGCAGTCACTGTGTACATACATTACATTACTGATCCTGAGTTATATCCTGTATTATACCCCAGAGCTACACTCACTATTCTGCTGGTGCAGTCACTGTGTACATACATTACATTACTGATCCTGAGTTACATCCTGTATTATACTCCAGAGCTGCACTCACTATTCTGCTGGTGCAGTCACTGTGTACATACATTACATTACTGATCCTGAGTTACATCCTGTATTACATTCCAGAACTGCACTCACTATTCTGCTGGTGCAGTCACTGTGTACATACATTACTGATCCTGAGTTACATCCTGTATTATACTCCAGAGCTGCACTCATTATTCTGCTGGTGCAGTCACTGTGTACATACATTACATTACTGATCCTGAGTTACATCCTGTATTACATTCCAGAACTGCACTCACTATTCTGCTGGTGCAGTCACTGTGTACATACATTTCATTACATTACTGATGTTGAGTTACATCCTGTATTATACCCCAGAGCTGCACTCACTATTCTGCTGGTGCAGTCACTGTGCAAATACATTACTGATCCTGAGTTACATGCTGTATTATACTCCAGAGCTGCACTCACTATTCTGCTGGTGCAGTCACTGTGTACATACATTACATTACTGATCCTGAGTTACATCCTGTATTATACTCCAGAGCTGCACTCACTATTCTGCTGGTGCAGTCACTGTGCACATACATTACTGATCCTGAGTTACATGCTGTATTATACTCCAGAGCTGCACTCACTATTCTGCTGGTACAGTCACTGTGTACATACATTACATTACTGATCCTGAGTTACATGCTGTATTATACTCCAGAGCTGCACTCACTATTCTGCTGGTGCAGTCACTGTGTACATACATTACATTACTGATCCTGAGTTACATGCTGTATTATACTGCAGAGCTGCACTCACTACTCTGCTGGTGCAGTCACTGTGTACATATATTACATTACTGATCCTGAGTTACATCCTGTATTATACCTCAGAGCTGCACTCACTATTCTGCTGGTGCAGTCACTGTGTACATACATTACATTACTGATCCTGAGTTACATGCTGTATTATACTCCAGAGCTGCACTCACTACTCTGCTGGTGCAGTCACTGTGTACATACATTACATTACTGATCCTGAGTTACATGCTGTATTATACTCCAGAGCTGCACTCACTATTCTGCTGGTACAGTCACTGTGTACATACATTACATTACTGATCCTGAGTTACATGCTGTATTATACTCCAGAGCTGCACTCACTATTCTGCTGGTGCAGTCACTGTGTACATACATTACATTACTGATCCTGAGTTACATGCTGTATTATACTGCAGAGCTGCACTCACTACTCTGCTGGTGCAGTCACTGTGTACATATATTACATTACTGATCCTGAGTTACATCCTGTATTATACCTCAGAGCTGCACTCACTATTCTGCTGGTGCAGTCACTGTGTACATACATTACATTACTGATCCTGAGTTACATCCTGTATTATACCCCAGAGCTGCACTCACTATTCTGCTGGTGCAGTCACTGTGTACATACATTACATTACAGATCCTGAGTTACATCCTGTATTACACCCCAGAGCTGCACTCACTATTCTGCTGGTGCAGTCACTGTGTACATACATTACATTACTGATCCTGAGTTACATCCTGTATTATACCCCAGAGCTGCCCTCACTATTCTGCTGGTGCAGTCACTGTGTACATACATTACATTACTGATCCTGAGTTACATCCTGTATTATACCCCAGAGCTGCACTCACTATTCTGCTGGTGCAGTCACTGTGTACGTACATTACATTACAGATCCTGAGTTACATCCTGTATTACACCCCAGAGCTACACTCACTATTCTGCTGGTGCAGTCACTGTGTACATACATTACATTACTGATCCTGAGTTATATCCTGTATTATACCCCAGAGCTACACTCACTATTCTGCTGGTGCAGTCACTGTGTACATACATTACATTACTGATCCTGAGTTACATCCTGTATTATACTCCAGAGCTGCACTCACTATTCTGCTGGTGCAGTCACTGTGTACATACATTACATTACTGATCCTGAGTTACATCCTGTATTACATTCCAGAACTGCACTCACTATTCTGCTGGTGCAGTCACTGTGTACATACATTACTGATCCTGAGTTACATCCTGTATTATACTCCAGAGCTGCACTCACTATTCTGCTGGTGCAGTCACTGTGTACATACATTACATTACTGATCCTGAGTTACATCCTGTATTACATTCCAGAACTGCACTCACTATTCTGCTGGTGCAGTCACTGTGTACATACATTTCATTACATTACTGATGTTGAGTTACATCCTGTATTATACCCCAGAGCTGCACTCACTATTCTGCTGGTGCTGTCACTGTGCAAATACATTACTGATCCTGAGTTACATGCTGTATCATACTCCAGAGCTGCACTCACTATTCTGCTGGTGCAGTCACTGTGTACATACATTACATTACTGATCCTGAGTTACATCCTGTATTATACTCCAGAGCTGCACTCACTATTCTGCTGGTGCAGTCACTGTGCACATACATTACTGATCCTGAGTTACATGCTGTATTATACTCCAGAGCTGCACTCACTATTCTGCTGGTACAGTCACTGTGTACATACATTACATTACTGATCCTGAGTTACATGCTGTATTATACTCCAGAGCTGCACTCACTATTCTGCTGGTGCAGCCACTGTGTACATACATTACATTACTGATCCTGAGTTACATGCTGTATTATACTGCAGAGCTGCACTCACTACTCTGCTGGTGCAGTCACTGTGTACATATATTACATTACTGATCCTGAGTTACATCCTGTATTATACCTCAGAGCTGCACTCACTATTCTGCTGGTGCAGTCACTGTGTACATACATTACATTACTGATCCTGAGTTACATGCTGTATTATACTCCAGAGCTGCACTCACTACTCTGCTGGTGCAGTCACTGTGTACATACATTACATTACTGATCCTGAGTTACATGCTGTATTATACTCCAGAGCTGCACTCACTATTCTGCTGGTACAGTCACTGTGTACATACATTACATTACTGATCCTGAGTTACATGCTGTATTATACTCCAGAGCTGCACTCACTATTCTGCTGGTGCAGTCACTGTGTACATACATTACATTACTGATCCTGAGTTACATGCTGTATTATACTGCAGAGCTGCACTCACTACTCTGCTGGTGCAGTCACTGTGTACATATATTACATTACTGATCCTGAGTTACATCCTGTATTATACCTCAGAGCTGCACTCACTATTCTGCTGGTGCAGTCACTGTGTACATACATTACATTACTGATCCTGAGTTACATCCTGTATTATACCCCAGAGCTGCACTCACTATTCTGCTGGTGCAGTCACTGTGTACATACATTACATTACAGATCCTGAGTTACATCCTGTATTACACCCCAGAGCTGCACTCACTATTCTGCTGGTGCAGTCACTGTGTACATACATTACATTACTGATCCTGAGTTACATCCTGTATTATACCCCAGAGCTGCCCTCACTATTCTGCTGGTGCAGTCACTGTGTACATACATTACATTACTGATCCTGAGTTACATCCTGTATTATACCCCAGAGCTGCACTCACTATTCTGCTGGTGCAGTCACTGTGTACGTACATTACATTACAGATCCTGAGTTACATCCTGTATTACACCCCAGAGCTACACTCACTATTCTGCTGGTGCAGTCACTGTGTACATACATTACATTACTGATCCTGAGTTATATCCTGTATTATACCCCAGAGCTACACTCACTATTCTGCTGGTGCAGTCACTGTGTACATACATTACATTACTGATCCTGAGTTACATCCTGTATTATACTCCAGAGCTGCACTCACTATTCTGCTGGTGCAGTCACTGTGTACATACATTACATTACTGATCCTGAGTTACATCCTGTATTACATTCCAGAACTGCACTCACTATTCTGCTGGTGCAGTCACTGTGTACATACATTACTGATCCTGAGTTACATCCTGTATTATACTCCAGAGCTGCACTCATTATTCTGCTGGTGCAGTCACTGTGTACATACATTACATTACTGATCCTGAGTTACATCCTGTATTACATTCCAGAACTGCACTCACTATTCTGCTGGTGCAGTCACTGTGTACATACATTTCATTACATTACTGATGTTGAGTTACATCCTGTATTATACCCCAGAGCTGCACTCACTATTCTGCTGGTGCAGTCACTGTGCAAATACATTACTGATCCTGAGTTACATGCTGTATTATACTCCAGAGCTGCACTCACTATTCTGCTGGTGCAGTCACTGTGTACATACATTACATTACTGATCCTGAGTTACATCCTGTATTATACTCCAGAGCTGCACTCACTATTCTGCTGGTGCAGTCACTGTGCACATACATTACTGATCCTGAGTTACATGCTGTATTATACTCCAGAGCTGCACTCACTATTCTGCTGGTACAGTCACTGTGTACATACATTACATTACTGATCCTGAGTTACATGCTGTATTATACTCCAGAGCTGCACTCACTATTCTGCTGGTGCAGTCACTGTGTACATACATTACATTACTGATCCTGAGTTACATGCTGTATTATACTGCAGAGCTGCACTCACTACTCTGCTGGTGCAGTCACTGTGTACATATATTACATTACTGATCCTGAGTTACATCCTGTATTATACCTCAGAGCTGCACTCACTATTCTGCTGGTGCAGTCACTGTGTACATACATTACATTACTGATCCTGAGTTACATGCTGTATTATACTCCAGAGCTGCACTCACTACTCTGCTGGTGCAGTCACTGTGTACATACATTACATTACTGATCCTGAGTTACATGCTGTATTATACTCCAGAGCTGCACTCACTATTCTGCTGGTACAGTCACTGTGTACATACATTACATTACTGATCCTGAGTTACATGCTGTATTATACTCCAGAGCTGCACTCACTATTCTGCTGGTGCAGTCACTGTGTACATACATTACATTACTGATCCTGAGTTACATGCTGTATTATACTGCAGAGCTGCACTCACTACTCTGCTGGTGCAGTCACTGTGTACATATATTACATTACTGATCCTGAGTTACATCCTGTATTATACCTCAGAGCTGCACTCACTATTCTGCTGGTGCAGTCACTGTGTACATACATTACATTACTGATCCTGAGTTACATCCTGTATTATACCCCAGAGCTGCACTCACTATTCTGCTGGTGCAGTCACTGTGTACATACATTACATTACAGATCCTGAGTTACATCCTGTATTACACCCCAGAGCTGCACTCACTATTCTGCTGGTGCAGTCACTGTGTACATACATTACATTACTGATCCTGAGTTACATCCTGTATTATACCCCAGAGCTGCCCTCACTATTCTGCTGGTGCAGTCACTGTGTACATACATTACATTACTGATCCTGAGTTACATCCTGTATTATACCCCAGAGCTGCACTCACTATTCTGCTGGTGCAGTCACTGTGTACGTACATTACATTACAGATCCTGAGTTACATCCTGTATTACACCCCAGAGCTACACTCACTATTCTGCTGGTGCAGTCACTGTGTACATACATTACATTACTGATCCTGAGTTATATCCTGTATTATACCCCAGAGCTACACTCACTATTCTGCTGGTGCAGTCACTGTGTACATACATTACATTACTGATCCTGAGTTACATCCTGTATTATACTCCAGAGCTGCACTCACTATTCTGCTGGTGCAGTCACTGTGTACATACATTACATTACTGATCCTGAGTTACATCCTGTATTACATTCCAGAACTGCACTCACTATTCTGCTGGTGCAGTCACTGTGTACATACATTACTGATCCTGAGTTACATCCTGTATTATACTCCAGAGCTGCACTCACTATTCTGCTGGTGCAGTCACTGTGTACATACATTACATTACTGATCCTGAGTTACATCCTGTATTACATTCCAGAACTGCACTCACTATTCTGCTGGTGCAGTCACTGTGTACATACATTTCATTACATTACTGATGTTGAGTTACATCCTGTATTATACCCCAGAGCTGCACTCACTATTCTGCTGGTGCAGTCACTGTGCAAATACATTACTGATCCTGAGTTACATGCTGTATTATACTCCAGAGCTGCACTCACTATTCTGCTGGTGCAGTCACTGTGTACATACATTACATTACTGATCCTGAGTTACATCCTGTATTATACTCCAGAGCTGCACTCACTATTCTGCTGGTGCAGTCACTGTGCACATACATTACTGATCCTGAGTTACATGCTGTATTATACTCCAGAGCTGCACTCACTATTCTGCTGGTACAGTCACTGTGTACATACATTACATTACTGATCCTGAGTTACATGCTGTATTATACTCCAGAGCTGCACTCACTATTCTGCTGGTGCAGTCACTGTGTACATACATTACATTACTGATCCTGAGTTACATGCTGTATTATACTGCAGAGCTGCACTCACTACTCTGCTGGTGCAGTCACTGTGTACATATATTACATTACTGATCCTGAGTTACATCCTGTATTATACCTCAGAGCTGCACTCACTATTCTGCTGGTGCAGTCACTGTGTACATACATTACATTACTGATCCTGAGTTACATGCTGTATTATACTCCAGAGCTGCACTCACTACTCTGCTGGTGCAGTCACTGTGTACATACATTACATTACTGATCCTGAGTTACATGCTGTATTATACTCCAGAGCTGCACTCACTATTCTGCTGGTACAGTCACTGTGTACATACATTACATTACTGATCCTGAGTTACATGCTGTATTATACTCCAGAGCTGCACTCACTATTCTGCTGGTGCAGTCACTGTGTACATACATTACATTACTGATCCTGAGTTACATGCTGTATTATACTGCAGAGCTGCACTCACTACTCTGCTGGTGCAGTCACTGTGTACATATATTACATTATTGATCCTGAGTTACATCCTGTATTATACCTCAGAGCTGCACTCACTATTCTGCTGGTGCAGTCACTGTGTACATACATTACATTACTGATCCTGAGTTACATCCTGTATTATACCCCAGAGCTGCACTCACTATTCTGCTGGTGCAGTCACTGTGTACATACATTACATTACAGATCCTGAGTTACATCCTGTATTACACCCCAGAGCTGCACTCACTATTCTGCTGGTGCAGTCACTGTGTACATACATTACATTACTGATCCTGAGTTACATCCTGTATTATACTCCAGAGCTGCACTCACTATTCTGCTGGTGCAGTCACTGTGTACATACATTACATTACTGATCCTGAGTTACATCCTGTATTACATTCCAGAACTGCACTCACTATTCTGCTGGTGCAGTCACTGTGTACATACATTACTGATCCTGAGTTACATCCTGTATTATACTCCAGAGCTGCACTCATTATTCTGCTGGTGCAGTCACTGTGTACATACATTACATTACTGATCCTGAGTTACATCCTGTATTACATTCCAGAACTGCACTCACTATTCTGCTGGTGCAGTCACTGTGTACATACATTTCATTACATTACTGATGTTGAGTTACATCCTGTATTATACCCCAGAGCTGCACTCACTATTCTGCTGGTGCAGTCACTGTGCAAATACATTACTGATCCTGAGTTACATGCTGTATTATACTCCAGAGCTGCACTCACTATTCTGCTGGTGCAGTCACTGTGTACATACATTACATTACTGATCCTGAGTTACATCCTGTATTATACTCCAGAGCTGCACTCACTATTCTGCTGGTGCAGTCACTGTGCACATACATTACTGATCCTGAGTTACATGCTGTATTATACTCCAGAGCTGCACTCACTATTCTGCTGGTACAGTCACTGTGTACATACATTACATTACTGATCCTGAGTTACATGCTGTATTATACTCCAGAGCTGCACTCACTATTCTGCTGGTGCAGTCACTGTGTACATACATTACATTACTGATCCTGAGTTACATGCTGTATTATACTGCAGAGCTGCACTCACTACTCTGCTGGTGCAGTCACTGTGTACATATATTACATTACTGATCCTGAGTTACATCCTGTATTATACCTCAGAGCTGCACTCACTATTCTGCTGGTGCAGTCACTGTGTACATACATTACATTACTGATCCTGAGTTACATGCTGTATTATACTCCAGAGCTGCACTCACTACTCTGCTGGTGCAGTCACTGTGTACATACATTACATTACTGATCCTGAGTTACATGCTGTATTATACTCCAGAGCTGCACTCACTATTCTGCTGGGACAGTCACTGTGTACATACATTACATTACTGATCCTGAGTTACATGCTGTATTATACTCCAGAGCTGCACTCACTATTCTGCTGGTGCAGTCACTGTGTACATACATTACATTACTGATCCTGAGTTACATGCTGTATTATACTGCAGAGCTGCACTCACTACTCTGCTGGTGCAGTCACTGTGTACATATATTACATTACTGATCCTGAGTTACATCCTGTATTATACCTCAGAGCTGCACTCACTATTCTGCTGGTGCAGTCACTGTGTACATACATTACATTACTGATCCTGAGTTACATCCTGTATTATACCCCAGAGCTGCACTCACTATTCTGCTGGTGCAGTCACTGTGTACATACATTACATTACAGATCCTGAGTTACATCCTGTATTACACCCCAGAGCTGCACTCACTATTCTGCTGGTGCAGTCACTGTGTACATACATTACATTACTGATCCTGAGTTACATCCTGTATTATACCCCAGAGCTGCCCTCACTATTCTGCTGGTGCAGTCACTGTGTACATACATTACATTACTGATCCTGAGTTACATCCTGTATTATACCCCAGAGCTGCACTCACTATTCTGCTGGTGCAGTCACTGTGTACGTACATTACATTACAGATCCTGAGTTACATCCTGTATTACACCCCAGAGCTACACTCACTATTCTGCTGGTGCAGTCACTGTGTACATACATTACATTACTGATCCTGAGTTATATCCTGTATTATACCCCAGAGCTACACTCACTATTCTGCTGGTGCAGTCACTGTGTACATACATTACATTACTGATCCTGAGTTACATCCTGTATTATACTCCAGAGCTGCACTCACTATTCTGCTGGTGCAGTCACTGTGTACATACATTACATTACTGATCCTGAGTTACATCCTGTATTACATTCCAGAACTGCACTCACTATTCTGCTGGTGCAGTCACTGTGTACATACATTACTGATCCTGAGTTACATCCTGTATTATACTCCAGAGCTGCACTCACTATTCTGCTGGTGCAGTCACTGTGTACATACATTACATTACTGATCCTGAGTTACATCCTGTATTACATTCCAGAACTGCACTCACTATTCTGCTGGTGCAGTCACTGTGTACATACATTTCATTACATTACTGATGTTGAGTTACATCCTGTATTATACCCCAGAGCTGCACTCACTATTCTGCTGGTGCAGTCACTGTGCAAATACATTACTGATCCTGAGTTACATGCTGTATTATACTCCAGAGCTGCACTCACTATTCTGCTGGTGCAGTCACTGTGTACATACATTACATTACTGATCCTGAGTTACATCCTGTATTATACTCCAGAGCTGCACTCACTATTCTGCTGGTGCAGTCACTGTGCACATACATTACTGATCCTGAGTTACATGCTGTATTATACTCCAGAGCTGCACTCACTATTCTGCTGGTACAGTCACTGTGTACATACATTACATTACTGATCCTGAGTTACATGCTGTATTATACTCCAGAGCTGCACTCACTATTCTGCTGGTGCAGTCACTGTGTACATACATTACATTACTGATCCTGAGTTACATGCTGTATTATACTGCAGAGCTGCACTCACTACTCTGCTGGTGCAGTCACTGTGTACATATATTACATTACTGATCCTGAGTTACATCCTGTATTATACCTCAGAGCTGCACTCACTATTCTGCTGGTGCAATCACTGTGTACATACATTACATTACTGATCCTGAGTTACATCCTGTATTATACTCCAGAGCTGCACTCACTATTCTGCTGGTGCAGTCACTGTGTACATACATTACATTACTGATCCTGAGTTACATCCTGTATTATACTCCAGAGCTGCACTCACTATTCTGCTGGTGCAGTCACTGTGTACATACATTACATTACTGATCCTGAGTTACATGCTGTATTATACTGCAGAGCTGCACTCACTACTCTGCTGGTGCAGTCACTGTGTACATATATTACATTACTGATCCTGAGTTACATCCTGTATTATACCTCAGAGCTGCACTCACTATTCTGCTGGTGCAGTCACTGTGTACATACATTACATTACTGATCCTGAGTTACATGCTGTATTATACTCCAGAGCTGCACTCACTATTCTGCTGGTGCAGTCACTGTGTACATACATTACATTACTGATCCTGTAATGTCCCTTAGTTACATCCTGTATTGTGAGGGATTCCAGTAAATGCTGTGGGCCATTGTGCTCTCTGTTTTAGAAGTGAACAGCACAAGGGGAAAACACAAATGTGTGAATGTAGCGTTGCCTGCAGGTTGTCCAGATTTACTATTACATTTAAAGGGGTTGTTTGGCTTCAGGCTACAAGTCTGCAGTCACTTTATGTGGGAATCCTAACATTGCATGCATTGCACCCTGTGAGGATTCTCTGGCGCCAGGAGCGGGCGCTCATGTGACCCCAAGTATGTATGTTGCATACTCCCAGCCACATTCCGACTAGACTGTGTCCAGCCTTGCTCAATATGCTTGCATTGAGAGAGGTAGCACATGTCTAGTTGGCATGTGACCCCATGTATGCAAATCATATACTTTGCGGACACGTAGTGGAACTATAATCCTCATCATTTATTTTCTACATCCACCATTACTGCGTCTGATTAATTGTCTAACATTGTATCTTCATAGGTGGTTGCACTCGGAGAGGTGGCGGATGGCTCTGTGGTCACTGTCATGGCGGGGAACGATGAAAACTATTCTGCTGAACTCAGGAATGCTTCTGCTGTCATGAAAAATCAAGTGGCGAGGTTTAACGACCTGAGATTTGTGGGCAGGAGCGGAAGAGGTAGGTTATCTGCTTCTGTCATTGATAATCTTGTGGCTAAACCTTTGTGTGTCTGACGAGGTTCTGCTACATCACCCACCACAATATTCTGCCATCTCCTTATTGTTGGAACAACTAATATTTGCTCTTGTTTGTAGCCATATATCGTCAGATTCATCTTCATCCCTGTTTTCTCTTTAGGATTTAGTTCTGGAAATTCAATTAATTATTCATCAATATGGAAATCAGATTTTTTTTTTTAAGTGATGTTGCACATTCGTGGTTTTATGTTCTGGGCTCCTTTACGTAGATAATTTCTTCTTTATATAGTTACTATGCTGGAATGTTACTAATTATAGCGGTGATACAGTGATACTTGGGGATCTAAGACTAAGGGAAATTGTCACATCTTGATTCATGGTATGTGTATGGACCGCAATTGTGATTCTCCTCAAGTCTGCTAGGCATGTATAAGACTATTAGTATCAGACAGAAGACCAGTGGTAGGTCCTGGGATTGAGGTCCATTCATGCACCGTGAAACCCAGATCTGTGAATCTGAGAATTCACAGCAATGACACCAAAAAAGCAAATGCAGTGACAATAACACACTGAGGCATAAGGAGTAAGTGCAAGGACACACTGACCCAAGGAGCAGGAGCCAAAACACAATGACCCAAGGAGCAGGAGCCAAGACACACTGACCCAAGGAGCAGGAGCCAAGACACACTGACCCAAGGAGCAGGAGCCAAAACACAATGACCCAAGGAGCAGGAGCCAAGACACACTGACCCAAGGAGCAGGAGCCAAGACACACTGACCCAAGGAGCAGGAGCCAAAACACAATGACCCAAGGAGCAGGAGCCAAGACACACTGACCCAAGGAGCAGGAGCCAAGACACACTGACCCAAGGAGCAGGAGCCAAGACACAATGACACAAGGAGCAGGAGCCAAGACACAATGACCCAAGGAGCAGGAGCCAAGACACACTGACCCAAGGAGCAGGAGCCAAGATACACTGACCCAAGGAGCAGGAGCCAAGACACAATGACACAAGGAGCAGGAGCCAAGACACACTGACACAAGGAGCAGGAGCCAAGACACACTGACCCAAGGAGCAGGAGCCAAGACACACTGACCCAAGGAGCAGGAGCCAAGACACAATGACACAAGGAGCAGGAGCCAAGACACAATGACACAAGGAGCAGGAGCCAAGATACACTGACCCAAGGAGCAGGAGCCAAGACACAATGACACAAGGAGCAGGAGCAATGACACACTGACCCAAGGAGCAGGAGCCAAGACACAATGACACAAGGAGCAGGAGCAATGACACACTGACCCAAGGAGCAGGAGCCAAGACACACTGACCCAAGGAGCAGGAGCCAAGACACACTGACCCAAGGAGCAGGAGCCAAGACACACTGACCCAAGGAGCAGGAGCCAAGACACACTGACCGAAGTAGCAGGAGCCAAGACACAATGACACAAGGAGCAGGAGCAATGACACATTGACCCAAGGAGCAGGAACCAAGACACACTGACCCAAGGAGCAGGAGCCAAGACACAATGACACAAGGAGCAGGAGCCAAGACACAATGACACAAGGAGCAGGAGCCAAGACACACTGACCCAAGGAGCAGGAGCCAAGACACAATGAAACAAGGAGCAGGAGCAATGACACACTGACCCAAGGAGCAGGAGCCAAGACACAATGACACAAGGAGCAGGAGCAATGACACACTGACCCAAGGAGCAGGAGCCAAGACACAATGACACAAGGAGCAGGAGCCAAGACACAATGACACAAGGAGCAGGAGCCAAGACACACTGACCCAAGGAGCAGGAGCAATGACACACTGACCCAAGGAGCAGGAGCAATGACACACTGACCCAAGGAGCAGGAGCCAAGACACACTGACCCAAGGAGCAGGAGCCAAGACACACTGACCCAAGGAGCAGGAGCAATGACACACTGACCCAAGGAGCAGGAGCCAAGACACACTGACCCAAGGAGCAGGAGCAATGACACACTGACCCAAGGAGCAGGAGCAATGACACACTGACCCAAGGAGCAGGAGCAATGACACACTGACCCAAGGAGCAGGAGCAATGACACACTGACCCAAGGAGCAGGAGCAATGACACACTGACCCAAGGAGCAGGAGCAATGACACACTGACCCAAGGAGCAGGAGCAATGACACACTGACCCAAGGAGCAGGAGCAATGACACACTGACCCAAGGAGCAGGAGCAATGACACACTGACCCAAGGAGCAGGAGCAATGACACAATGACACAAGGAGCAGGAGCAATGACACAGAGACCAAAGGAGAAGGAGCAATGACACACTGACCCAAAGAGCAGGAGCAATGACACACTGACCCAAGGAGCAGGAGCCAAGACACAATGACCCAAGAAGCAGGAGCAGTGACACAGAGACCAAAGGAGAAGGAGCAATGACATTCGGGGTCCCAGGACAATGAGAAAATGACATTTGGGGACATTAGTAATGACACAAACACCCGGGATCCCTTGTTTATAATTTTTCTTAATGCTGTAGCACCCAGAGGCCTGGCACCCTCAGCCTGGGAACCCACAGGCCTGGCACACACAAGCTATGGAATCACAGGCCTGACATCCACAGTCTTTGCACCCGCAGACCTGGCACACACAGGCTAGAGAGTCATAGGTAGTCATAGGCCTGGCACACAGGTTAGAGACTCATATACCTGGCACACACAGGCTAGTCACCCACAGGCTGGGGACCCACAGGCCTGGCATTCACAGTCTCTGCACCCACAAGCCTGGCATCCACAGTCTCTGTACCCACAGGCCTGGCATCCACAGTCTCTGCACTCACAGGCCTGGCATGCACAGTCTCTGCACCCACAGGCCTGGCATCCACAGTCTCTGCACCCACAAGCCTGGCATCCACAGTCTCTGCACCCACAGGCCTGGCATCCATAGTCTCTGCACTCACAGGCCTGGCATGCACAGTCTCTGCACCCACAGGCCTGGCATCCACAGTCTCTGCACTCACAGGCCTGGCATCCACAGTCTCTGCACTCACAGGCCTGGCATGCACAGTCTCTGCACCCACAGGCCTGGCATCCACAGTCTCTGCACCCACAGGCCTGGCATGCACAGTCTCTGCACTCACAGGCCTGGCATGCACAGTCTCTGCACCCACAGGCCTGGCATCCACAGTCTCTGCACTCACAGGCCTGGCATCCACAGTCTCTGCACTCACAGGCCTGGCATCCACAGTCTCTGCACTCACAGGCCTGGCATGCACAGTCTCTGCACCCACAGGCCTGGCATCCACAGTCTCTGCACTCACAGGCCTGGCATCCACAGTCTCTGCACTCACAGGCCTGGCATGCACAGTCTCTGCACCCACAGGCCTGGCATCCACAGTCTCTGCACCCACAGGCCTGGCATCCACAGTCTCTGCACCCACAGGCCTGGCATCCACAGTCTCTGCACCCACAGGCCTGGCATCCACAGTCTCTGCACCCACAGGCCTGGCATCCACAGTCTCTGCACCCACAGGCCTGCCACACACTTGACTTAGATACATGGCTCAGCAGACCGTATCATACATGATAGGCTTAAGATACATGGCTTAGCAGACAGTATCACACGTGATTGGCTTAGATATTCCAGCTCAGCAGATACAGACATTATTCCTGATAGGATTAGCAGATAGTATCACACTTGAAAGGATTAGATACACGGGTTATTACAAAGTATCACACATCATGGTCTTAGATAGAGGTGGCATAACAGATAGTATCATAGATTACAGGCTTAGATACATTCTCTAAGCAGACTGTATAATATGGCAGGTTTAGATATTGCAGTTCTGCAGACAGTGTCACAGAAGATAGGATTAGATACAGTGGCTTAGCAGACAATATCACCAATGATAGACTTATATACACCGGCTCAAGAGACGTTATCATACATGATAAGCTTAGATGCAGCATCTCGGCTGACGGTATCACTCATGGCGGTCTGATATACAGAATCTTAGCAGACAGTATCACACAAGATAGACTTAGATACCTTGGATAAGTAGACTGTATAACATATGATGGGCTTAGATACATCAGTTCAGAAGATAATAGTGGACATATTAGGTGCCAAGGCCGCACGTGATAAAATTATATATAGTGGCACAGCTGACTTCATTGCTCTTGATAGGCTTAGATTCATTGGCTCAGCATTACCCATAGTGGCACCTCAGAGAGTATCACACATTGCAGGCCTGGTTAGGTTTAGATACGGCATCTCAGCAGACAGCAGCGCAAATGAGAGGTTGGATACAGCAGCGTAGCAAACAATGTGACACATGATAGGCTGAGATACCAGGGCTCAGACTGTATCATACATGATAGGTTTAGATACACCGCCTCAGTAGACAGTATCCCACTTCATATTCTTAGATACACCACCAATAATATTACATGTGTTTCTTTGAGGGTGTATCACACATGATAAGCTTAGATACACCGCCTCAGTAGGCAGTATCCCACTTCATATTCTTAGATACACCACCAATAATATTACATGTGTTTCTTTGAGGGTGTATCACACATGATAAGCTTAGATACACCGCCTCAGTAGACAGTATCCCACTTCATATTCTTAGATACACCACCAATAATATTACATGTGTTTCTTTGAGGGTGTATCACACATGATAAGCTTAGATACACCGCCTCAGTAGGCAGTATCCCACTTCATATTCTTAGATACACCACCAATAATATTACATGTGATTCTTTGAGGGTGTATCACACATGATAAGCTTAGATACACCACCTCAGTAGGCAGTATCTCACATCATATTCTTAGATACACCACCAATAATATTACATGTGGTTCTTTGAGGGTGTATCACACATGATAAGCTTAGATACACCGCCTCGGTAGGCAGTATCCCACATCATATTCTTAGATACACCACCAATAATATTACATGTGGTTCTTTGAGGGTGTATCACACATGATAAGCTTAGATACACTGCCTCGGTAGGCAGTATCCCACATCATATTCTTAGATACACTACCAATAATATTACATGTGGTTCTTTGAGGGTGTATCACACATGATAAGCTTAGATACACCGCCTCAGTAGGCAGCATCCCATGTCATATTCTTAGATACACCACCAATAATATTACATGTGTTTCTTTGAGGGTGTATCACACATGATAAGCTTAGATACACCGCCTCATTAGGCAGTATCCCACGTCATATTCTTAGATACAGCACCAAAAATATTACATGTGGTTCTTTGAGGTTGTATCACACATGATAAGCTTAGATACACCGCCTCAGTAGGCAGTATCCCATGTCATATTCTTAGATACACCACCAATAATATTACATGTGGTTCTTTGAGGGTGTATCACACATGATAAGCTTAGATACACTGCCTCGGTAGGCAGTATCCCACATCATATTCTTAGATACACCACCAATAATATTACATGTGGTTCTTTGAGGGTGTATCACACATGATAAGCTTAGATACACTGCCTCGGTAGGCAGTATCCCACATCATATTCTTAGATACACTACCAAAAATATTACATGTGGTTCTTTGAGGGTGTATCACACATGATAAGCTTAGATACACCGCCTCAGTAGGCAGCATCCCATGTCATATTCTTAGATACACCACCAATAATATTACATGTGTTTCTTTGAGGGTGTATCACACATGATAAGCTTAGATACACCGCCTCAGTAGGCAGTATCCCACATCATATTCTTAGATACACCACCAATAATATTACATGTGATTCTTTGAGGGTGTATCACACATGATAAGCTTAGATACACCGCCTCAGTAGGCAGTATCCCACATCATATTCTTAGATACACCACCAATAATATTACATGTGATTCTTTGAGGGTGTATCACACATGATAAGCTTAGATACACCGCCTCAGTAGGCAGCATCCCATGTCATATTCTTAGATACACCACCAATAATATTACATGTGTTTCTTTGAGGGTGTATCACACATGATAAGCTTAGATACACCGCCTCAGTAGGCAGCATCCCATGTCATATTCTTAGATACACCACCAATAATATTACATGTGTTTCTTTGAGGGTGTATCACACATGATAAGCTTAGATACACCGCCTCAGTAGGCAGTATCCCACATCATATTCTTAGATACACCACCAATAATATTACATGTGTTTCTTTGAGGGTGTATCACACATGATAAGCTTAGATACACCGCCTCAGTAGGCAGCATCCCACGTCATATTCTTAGATACACCACCAATAATATTACATGTGATTCTTTGAGGGTGTATCACACATGATAAGCTTAGATACACCGCCTCAGTAGGCAGTACCCCACGTCATATTCTTAGATACACCACCAAAAATATTACATGTGGTTCTTTGAGGGTGTATCACACATGATAAGCTTAGATACACCGCCTCAGTAGGCAGTATCCCACATCATATTCTTAGATACACCACCAATAATATTACATGTGGTTCTTTGAGGGTGTATCACACATGATAAGCTTAGATACACCGCCTCAGTAGGCAGTATCCCACGTCATATTCTTAGATACACCACCAATAATATTACATGTGGTTCTTTGAGGGTGTATCACACATGATAAGCTTAGATACACCGCCTCGGTAGGCAGTATCCCACATCATATTCTTAGATACACCACCAATAATATTACATGTGGTTCTTTGAGGTTGTATCACACATGATAAGCTTAGATACACCGCCTCAGTAGGCAGTATCTCACTTCATATTCTTAGATACACCACCAATAATATTACATGTGGTTCTTTGAGGTTGTATCACACATGATAAGCTTAGATACACCGCCTCAGTAGGCAGTATCTCACTTCATATTCTTAGATACACCACCAAAAATATTACATGTGGTTCTTTGAGGTTGTATCACACGTGATAAGCTTAGATACACCACCTCAGTAGGCAGTATCTCACTTCATATTCTTAGATACACCACCAAAAATATTACATGTGGTTCTTTAAGGTTGTATCACACGTGATAAGCTTAGATACACCGACTTAGCAGGAAAAAAAAAAGTACAGATGTTCCCCTCACCGTTATATTAAGTATCTCAGCTGCTGTGACCCGCAGTGTTTATAACGCTGCTGTGACCCGCGACCCAAGGAAGTTATAAGGCACAAGGAAAGTGCGCTCCTCGCCAGAACCTATTTATCCTAGAGACTTAAAAGAAAAACAAAGGATGTTCTCCTTGTTACCATATAGACCCGGGGCTTTGGCCGTGTCCCAAGTAGTCATTTTAATATTTCGGAAGGCGGTGGGGAAAAGGGGCAGACGTAGCTGCTAGCAGGGTTTTCACGCATGGGAGATGAAGAAAGGCCCTTTTGATGGGGAGTAATTATGTCCAAACAGAAGTGACCCCCTTCCTTCCTCCATTCTTATGATCTTAATGGAGAGAAAACCGGGCTTTTTTAGCTTCGCCTTTGAAGCAGGCGGGAGTTTGCGGAAGATTGGAGATTCCTCTAGTGTCTGATGATGGAGATATGGGCCCGTACTTGCCCTCCTATCCTTCACTGCACTTCTTACACTACGAGGGGCCCACCCCGGGTCCTCCTCTCCAGAACCTCTTGTCTTATGCCATTCATCTGGCTTTGTAGGCAATTTACAAAATATACATGAAATTCTATGATTTTGAAGTAAATTTTCATTTTTTTTGGTTGGGGGATTATTCTGGATTATTAGACTGCTGAAGAAAAATATGCCAAAATGACTAGTAAGGATTGAGGCCGTAATAAGACCCCAAGATATATTCATTATAGGTACATGGATGCCGGATTATCAGACTTTCTGGATCACGGGTTAGTACTGGATTAAAGGAATTTTAATCTACACCATACTTTGACAGTCATCCCAGAAAAGTCAACAAATCCCCCAGGCCACACAAAAATTGCCCACAAAACCAACTATTTTGGGTTTTCGGGAATGTTAAAGTTTGTATCTAGGCCTGTGCAATACTGACGTAGCAGAGCTGAAAGTGTTACTGAAGGCCTTAGTTATCTGTGCGGCCTAACCGAAAAAGTTAACCTTGTTGCCCATAGCAACCAATCAGAGTACAGCTTTCATTTTCCCAGAGCTGTTTACAAAATGAAAGCTGAGCTCTGATTGGTTGCTATCAGCAATACGGCTAGTTTTAGTCACTGTTGAAAATATGAGGCCTACTAGGACTCATTTAACAAAACTGATTACTATGAGCAATAATTTTACTTTCAATCAGTTTTGATAAAGGAGTCCTAGTAGGCCTCATGTCTTCAAAAGTGACTAAAACAAAACTAGCCTTGTTGCCCATAGCAACCAATCAGAGCTCGGCTTCCATTTTGCAAACAGCTCTGGGAAAATGAAAGCTGTGCCCTGATTGGTTGCTATGGGCAACAAGGCTAGTTTTTACTGTTACGCAGCTTTTGTGCAATTTATTTTCATTTTTCGCACTAAATTCTTCAAAATGGCGCAGGCGGGTCATGAATTTTGAGTAAAATGAGAAAATAAATGCTCTTTATTTTCATGTTTTACCTTTTATCGAGACTTTCAGTGCAAAAAAAATCACATGTTCGTCTAAAATGTTGCAAAATCTACATAAAATCACCCCAGGAAGGGGAGGACCTGGAGGACATTAGCTCAAAAATGTTGCGGCTTATTAAAAAATCGCAACTGATGAATCAGCCCAAATCATTTGGAAACCCCAACCTCCTGCCTACAGGGAAGAACATAAAAAAATAACAGGTGCGCGCATGTAAAATGGACTTTAAAAAAGGAGCAAATTAAAAGAATAGGGCGCAAATAAAAATACAGGCAAAAAAATCCCACCGGAAGCTCGAGAAAAAAAAGACAAAAATGTAATAATGAAACGGGTTCATTGTGTTGTTTGCAGAGATTTTATTAAAAAGGGCTAGAAGGGGACAAAAAGGGGACATTGAGCAATTTTGGGCAATAAGAGGGGCTGCAGCCGCCCATTTCTGACACAGGAGAGGAAGGATGCTTTCTGTGCTGAGCTGGGGTACACAGTCCGTCAGATATCTGAATTTGGCTCTGGATAAAGGTGGGATTCAACCATCCAACATGTGCCCCTACATAGTCGCTGACTGTCCCAATTTTCCTTGGACAGTTCAATAATTCGGAACAAATTTGGGGTCAGTTATTGAGCATTTTAGAGCCGTCCTGGAAGCTTCTGGAATGGGGGCTTAAATGTCTTGAATTTTGAGGGGAGTAGGTATGGACCCTTTCTGGTTTTTGCTCATGCCATGGGTCACCCTTTTCTTGAATTTTAAGGGAGATAGGTATGGGCCCTATCTGTTTTTTGCCAATGCCATGAGTCACCCATACCTTGAATTTTAATGGGGGTACTTATGGACCCTTTCTGGTTTTCGCCCATTTCATGGGTCACCCATACCTTGAATTTTAAGGGGGGCAAGTATGGACCCTTTCTGGTTTTCGCCCATCCCATGGGTCACCCATACCTTGAATTTTAAGGGGGGCAAGTATGGACCTTATCTGTTTTTTGCCCATGCCATGGGTCACCATACCTTGAATTTTAAGGGGGATAGGTATGGACCCTTTCTGTTTTTTGCTCATGCCTTGGGTCACCCATACATGGAACTTTAAGGGAGATAGGTAGGTATGGACGCTTTCTGTTTTTTACCCATGCAATGGTCACCCATACCTTGAACTTTAAGGGGGGGTAGGTATGGACCCTATCTGTTTTTTGCCAATGCCATGGATCACCCATAACTTTTATTTTAAGGGGAGAAGGTAGGGACCCTTTCTGTTTTTTTCCCATGCCATGGGTCGGTCACCCATACCTGTAATTTTAAGGGGGGTAGGTAAAGAGTCTTTCTGTTTTTTGCCCATGCCATGGGTCACCCGTACCTATCAGCACTCTATTCATTATAAATACAGTCTTGTATTAACAATAGTCCTATAGACAGTGAATGGAATCATGGCGCACATGAGCATCCACTGCTTTTTTTACATCTGGGCACTTTAGCCCTCTGTTTTCAGAATCAGTGGGGGTCTCAGTGATGGGAACCTCCAGTGATCACCAAGTCATCACCTTTCGGAGGTCCAGAAGACATTTTTTAACATCTGTCAGACAAATAGAAGGCTATGGGAATTTAAAGGGGACCTATCATTAAGTCAGAAGCGACCAGTTTTTGCTCTTATTTCATTTCCCCCTCATCTCCTGAATTATTAATCTTTAGTTTGATTTAAATCTGCCATTTGGTTCCAGAGATATGGGCCCTTTTATTTGGTGCTAATTTGTATGGTCTTTTTTAAGGAGGCGTGGCTCACATGGTAATTATGAAGAACAGTCTAAAGACACGCCCCCATGATCCTGTGAGCCACGCCCCCTTACAAAGACTATAAAAATGAGAACTAAATATAAAGACCCATATCTCTGGACCCGTATGGCGGATTAAAAAAAAACAAAAAACAGAATACTCAGATGAGCAACGGGAATAACATAAGAGCAAAATCTGGACACTTTTGTCCTGGTGACAGGTCCCCCTTAAAGTTGCAAAGTTTGATATTTTAAGCCTAAATTGATTGATTTTTTTTTTTATACATTTTCGCACTGTAACTTGAGGTGGTGAGGACTAACGAAGTATGAAGCGTGAGGATTTCATATCTCAAGCACTCCTAGGAGTGCTGACAACGTGCTGGACGCTGACACCAGACGCAGCGGGAGCAGAATTATCCCCATACATGTGTTATGATGACGGTTTGTTGAGTCACCGCTTACCGCCCACATTTTCCTCTACTAAAACAGTTTGCAGAAGTTTCTCTCACTGGAGAAAAAAAAAAAAAACCCGCCATATATTTAACAGATTACAACCGTCATGGCTCCTGGCGTGCAGACTCCCTACTGATCCCAGATTATTATCAGGCAGTATTTCCTATGGAGGAATGAATGGAGGAAGCGCCATGGCTCTGTGTCAGTAAATTTACCGACGGGTGAAATTTGTAATGACGCTATCATCCATCATTCATCTTCATTCTAAAGGTGATGGGCAACTTTAAGGGGTTGTCGGCACTCATGGGGACCATCGAGTCTGCCAGAGAAGATATTTGTCCCAGGGTGTTCTTTTTGGTCTAATATAAGGGAATGGTCCCCCATTTTGCAATGTCTAGAGGATATAGAGAGTGGCAGTGTTGTAAGGACAATCCCTTTAAGAATGGGTTCCTTATAATTTTCAAAAAATATTGGTAAGTGGGAAAATGAAAAAGGGTCCTGGCTTATATTATCCGCATGGATTGTTCGGGAGTACGAAAAAAATACATTCTTTTTTTTTTTCATTTTAGAAACAGTGCCACTTTTATTTTGTCATCATTCACTTGAATGATGACAATCTGTAGTACCAGGGATGGCCTACGGATAGAGGAGGCACTGTTTCTGTAAAAAAAAAAGTGCAATTTCAGGCAATATACCTAGAAGGGGTATCCTAATAGAAAGTTATTGCCTATCCTATGGGTAGGGGATAAGTTCTACCTACCAGGACTCCCCTTAAAGTTTTTTTGGGTGTAAAAACAACTTTTTTGAATACTTGTAGGTAAGCTGTTGCCGTTGATGGAGCGTAATATTTAACATTTTTTATTATCCATCTATTTTTTATATATCGAGAAGTTAAGTGTAAAGTATTCCCACGTCTCGCTGACAACAAGGCAAGAATATGCACTTAAAGGGGTTGTTCACCTTTGGGGATGCTTTTTTTTTGTGCTTAAATGCATGTAATTGGGGCAAAAACAATATTTTTGCAATTGAATTTCATTAAAAAAAAATGTGGCACTATTTGCTTTCTACAGCCTCTGTGTTGCACTGGCCAATGCTGGCTGCAGAATGAGTTAACTGAGAATCTGTCAGTGAGCCCGCTGCGACTATCTGAAGAGGAATTTGTAATCCAGTTTTTTTTTTTTGTTCCTCTCAGCTCATTTATGACCAAAGTTTAATATAGAGAGAAACGAAGAGCCAAAATAATAATAATAAAAAAAAATGGGTGCAAAAATTTTAATTGCAAAAATTATTTTTTTTTTTTAGCCTTCAATACATGCATTTAACTAAAAATTAATCAATAATTTATTCCACAACCCAAAACAATTGCAATAACAGATCTGTGAACAGCAGTTTGTTGACAGTTTTTTGCAGGAAGAAAAATAAAAAATTTTGGAGAAAAGCCAAACTGAATAATAAGTGGAAAAAAAAAAATACTTTAAAGGGATATTCCGGCTACAAACATAGACCTATGTAATATACTGTAATATTCTCCATTGCAGGAAAGAGCTTTACGTTGACCATTACTGTCTTTACCAACCCACCTCAAGTCGCCACCTACCACAGAGCCATAAAAGTGACGGTGGACGGGCCGCGGGAACCAAGACGTAAGTCCCAGATCGCTATGCTGTCGTCTCAATGTAGACGTAACCTATGTAATAAGATTCTCCTTTGCTTGTTGTGTTTTCGGTGTCATTTTAAGGACTCTGCTCGCTGTCAGTGAATGGGATTATGCCGGTTTAACATGCAAAGTGTAGATGCCAGGCTTGACCGAGTTCTCTCTTTCACCCTAGCATTGTTTCTTAATACCCTGGCCACAGCAAAATGGCTTGTTGCCCCCCTCCCACCGCCACCTCAAACCCCCTTCATTCATTCTCAGCCCTGATTGCCTCTTGCTAATATATCCAGTGAAGCCAGTCCTTTGGGCATGAGTCCCTGTCGACGTAGCCGAGGATATTTCCATACGTTGACAGCAAGCAGAGATCTTGGAAATAGAAAGGATTTGAACCACAAAGTATATGGACTCTTAATCACACAATGATTATTATAAGAGTCAGACAAGATCAGAAATAATATCCTTCTTTTCAAAAAAACAGCGCCCCTTTTGTTTTTAGGCTGTGCCTGGTATTACAGTTCACTAGCTTGGACAAGATTGGTGCTGTTCCTGATTTGACTATTTACAAACCCCTTTAAAGAAAGTGTCCCTTTTTCTAAGGAGTATTCCCTAATAATATGGGCATCTAAATTTTGGCGGTCAACTGTAATCTCTGCAAAACCTGTAAGTGTTCAGTTATTCTGCACTGCCCCCACAGGCTGAATGAGGTATTACAGTCTTGATAATCTAATTTGGAAAGTGATAAATTGGAAATACTCCGCAGTTCTGTGCAGATCGGTAGACATTGTACTCAGACTTGTTAAAAACACCAGCTAGGGATCAGCTGTGATCTCTTTAAAACCTGTAACTGTTCAGTTATTCTGCACTGCCCCCACAGGCTGAATGAGGTATTACAGTCTTGATAATCTAATTTGGAAAGTGATAAATTGGAAATACTCCGCAGTTCTGTGCAGATCGGTAGACATTGTACTCAGACTTGTTAAAAACACCAGCTAGGGATCAGCTGTGATCTCTTTAAAACCTGTAACTGTTCAGTTATTCTGCACTGCCCCCACAGGCTGAATGAGGTATTACAGTCTTGATAATCTAATTTGGAAAGTGATAAATTGGTAATACTCCGCAGTTCTGTGCAGATCGTTAGACATTGTACTCAGACTTGTTAAAAACACCAGCTAGGGATCAGCTGTGATCTCTTTAAAACCTGTAAGTGTTCAGTTATTCTGCACTGCCCCCACAGGCTGAATGAGGTATTACAGTCTTGATAATCTAATTTGGAAAGTGATAAATTGGTAATACTCCGCAGTTCTGTGCAGATCGTTAGACATTGTACTCAGACTTGTTAAAAACACCAGCTAGGGATCAGCTGTGATCTCTGTAAAACCTGTAAGTGTTCAGTTATTCTGCACTGCCCCCACAGGCTGAATGAGGTATTACAGTCTTGATAATCTAATTTGGAAAGTGATAAATTGGTAATACTCCGCAGTTCTGTGCAGATCGTTAGACATTGTACTCAGACTTGTTAAAAACACCAGCTAGGGATCAGCTGTGATCTCTGTAAAACCTGTAAGTGTTCAGTTATTCTGCACTGCCCCCACAGGCTGAATGAGGTATTACAGTCTTGATTATCTAATTGGGAAAGTGATAAATTGGTAATACTCAGCAGTTCTGTGCAGATCGGTAGATATTACCCAGGCAATTAAATTGTACTGAGACTTGTTAAAAATACCAGCTAAGGTTCAGCTGTAATCTCTGCAAAACCTGTAAGTGTTCAGTTATTCTACACTGCCCCCACAGGCTGAATGAGGCATTACAGTCTTGATTATCTAATTGGGAAAGTCATAAATTGGTAATACTTTGCAGTTCTGTTCAGATCGGTAGACATTGCCCAGGAGGTTAAGTACTCAGATTTGTTAAAAACACCAGCTAGGGATCAGCTGTAATCTCTGCAAAACCTGTACGTGGTAAGTGTTCAGTTATTCTGCACTGCCCCCACAGGCTGAATGAGGTATTACAGTCTTGTTTTTTAAATCTGGGAAGTGATACGTTTGTAATACTGAAGAGTCCTGTACAGATCGATAGACATTACCCAGGAGATTGTACCCAGACTTGTTAAAAACACCAGCTGGCGATCAGCTGTAATCTCTACGAAACCTGTAAGTGTTACGTTATTCTGCACTGCCCCCACAGGCTAAATGAGGCATTACAGTCTTGTTTTTTTTTTAAATCCGGGAAGTGATAAATTGGTAATACTCATGGGTATTGTACAGATCGAAAGACGTTACCCAGGAGCTTAAATTGTACCCAGACCTGTAAAAAAACGCCACATTTATAGCAATCGTCTGATAGCGGAAATAATAGCTTCATATGCAGAATTAGGAGCAATTACCGCGGTTGGATACAGCTAAATGAACCGGGTTTCCTTGCATTCGTCTAGAGATGTTTCACTGAAATCTCCCTGGACTGACACCGTGCAGCCCCCGTGTGTACAGCAGATAGCAGAGTGTCAGAGTGACTCTTTAAGGTCGAATGCCCAGAGTCTGCGAGAAATATTTATATTCTGCTGATAAGACGGGAAAATGTTATGAAAAGGAATGATTTATGCCAGACAGATAAACGGAAGGAGAAGGAATAGTTCTCAGTGTCCAGCAGTGAGGATGCAGACGTCAAAAGTTCAGGCCAGTTTGGGAAACTTTGAGCCCAATATCTTATTTGCATTTTTTTTTATGTCACTTTTCTTTTTTCTTTTTTTTGCTTTGTGTCATTTGATGCCATTTTTTGGTCCTAATAATTTTCACAGCAGGGGGTTCAGTGGATAATGTGCAAATTAAAAAATATACTCTTTATTTTTTACTTTGTAGCTCCGAAAAGTCGATTATTCAGCAAATATGTTGCAAAATATTTGCCCAAAAAGCATCAAATGTGCATAAACCCGCTCCAGTTTGGGTACTATAAGACAAAAATTATTGTGACTCATTCCAAAGTTGCACAAAAGTCTGGAAGCTCCAAACCCCGACCACAATGATGAACCTAAAAAAAAAACAAGAAAACAAGAGAAACACATAAAAAATATCCTTTAAAAAAAGTGCGAGTTAAAAGAATAATAAGGTGCAAATAAAAAATAGGCGAAATACACCAAAGACAAGACAAAAAATCTAGACGAATGCAATAAGAAATTCGTCCCTTTGTGTCAAAGTCCCCTGTGTGAATGAAATGTCACTGAGCATGTGCGACCACCACTGATTGATCAGTGGTCGCACATGCTCACTAAAGCTTCTTTCATACCGAGGACTTTGGGAGGACTGTTCTTGGGAGCTGCGCTCATAAACATGTAGGAGAGGTGATATATGTTATGTGAGAACCCTTATAAGTGGTTAAGTGCTTTCTATTTTGGAGGAAGGCACACTTGACAACTTTTTAGAAAAGTTTTGCATAACTAGGTCCCACCCATTTCCTGTCCCGTGAGGTTAGTCTGATGAAGGGACTTCTGGCTGGGCGCTATGCACAGGAAACATTCAGGGAGCGCTGCTAATTAACTCTTTCTAACCACATAAAGGCAAGGGGCTATCTCAGGCCGGCCACATCCTTTAGATGCTACGCAATGCCCTTTATTAGTAGATGGTAAGCAAAATAGAAAAGGGGCAGTATGCCTGAGGGTCTTGTCCCCAGTCTCTCATATAAAGTAGTGATAGCTGGGAACTAGTGCCGGTTCCTCCCGATGTTGGATGAGATTTCGAAGGGCAGTTGTGGGGGCCTATGGGAAGCTATGTTATTATCACATTGGCTCCAGTATTTTATGGAGGTTGTGTTAGCCTATGCAATCACAGAATTTGTGGCCGAAAGGATATGTATATCAGCAGGGTAGCAAGAAATAATTAAGAGATGGAGCATGACAATGACACAATGTTGGGTTGGGGTTACATTGAGCAGGGGTTGGGGTTGCATTGAGCAATCATAGAATAGAATCTTATTCCTCCTGGAAGCCACTGGCTTTCAGTCATAGAGGCGCAGCCGATGTAGCTAGTCATTGCTCAGTACTCAGTGAGTGGCAGCTGGGAGCACGCCTTGGCACTTTGATTTACACCTTGAATCAGTGCTGAGGCAACTGTCAAGTCGGTGCTCATAGTAGCTGATCACAGTGTACTGTGTCATTGTAGCCGTGTCGGCCACGCCTCTATGACTGAAAGCCGGCAGGTTTCAGCTGCGCCTCTATGACTGAAAGCCAGAGGGTGTCGGCCTCACCTCTATGACTGAAAGCCAGTGGGTGTCGGCCTCACCTCTATGACTGAAAGCCGGAGGGTGTCGGCCTCACCTCTATGACTGAAAGCCGGAAGGTGTAGGCCTCACCTCTATGACTGAAAGCCAGTGGGTGTCGGCCTCACCTCTATGACTGAAAGCCGGTGGGTGTCGGCCTCACCTCTATGACTGAAAGCCGGTGGGTGTCGGCCTCACCTCTATGACTGAAAGCCGGTGGGTGTCGGCCTCACCTCTATGACTGAAAGCCGGTGGGTGTCGGCCGTGCCTCTATGACTGAAAGCCGGTGGGTGTCGGCCGTGCCTCTGTGACTGAAAGACGATATCTCCTGGGAGGAATAAATGTAATTTCCTTCCGGTAGCCACTCTTTCAGTAAGGTGGCCAGACAACATTGTAACAACCTGCAGATGACCCATATATCTGCAGATTAATAGTGTTTTAAGGTTTGACAGGTTGCCTTTAACTATTGAAGCAAACAATCAGCAAGCCCCTTTCAGACACAGAACCAATCACACTATGACACAGTTGAAGCACAAACTGGTGGATGTCCAGGAATAGAGTTACTACTAGAGGTCAGGTTTCCTTTAAGCTAGCATCCTTCTCTGTGACGGAGGGGGTTGGCTTAGCTATTGAACTAAGCAGTAAGCAGGTCCCTTTCCTACACAACTCCAGTGAAATTCCGATACAGGAAATGTTCTTGTGTGTCGTGTACAGGAGGGTTAAGTGTAATGGAGGTGCTGTGCTACCGGAGGATCGGGCCCCCTGGGCTAATGCAAGTTTAGTGATCAGTTACATTACCTGCTGTTTATTGTTCATTTATAAATTTCTTTGCTCTCTCAGAAAAGCTTATTTTGTCTCTACCTTAGTTATATACTGGTATTCTTCCGTTTTGCTGCTCATGTTCCTCCCATTTCCTGAGTCCAGGCTGATGTTTGTACTGATACCAGTGGCATAACTTGAAGCTCATGGGCCCCAATGCAACATTTCCAACATGGCCCCAAAGTATCTCAGGTCTTTAAAAGTATTCATCTGATTGAAGAATGGAGAGAGCGGCACTCTCCAAGTCCTTTATCCCATCCTTTGGGACCTGGGCAGGGTTTGCAGGGAGACGGAGGAGCGCAGGGAGAAAGTGTATTCTTTCATATGGGCCAAATCGACTTCTGAGCCCCTAAGCGCTACGGCCCAACCTCTGCACCTATCATAGTTACGTCATTGACTGATACATTGTAACAAATTGAAGCACAAAGTATTTTACAAAGTTTTATAACTTTCTTCTTATATAGTCTTTAAAGGGGTTGTATCACTTTCAATATTAATGAGCGCACCACTACCACTTTCAGTCTTCGTGAGCGCACTGCCACCACTTTTAGTCTTCATGAGCTCACCACCACTTTCAATCTTCATGAGCGCACCGCTACCACTTTCATTCTTCGTGAGCGCACTGCCACCACTTTTAGTCTTCGTGAGCGCACTGCCACCACTTTCAGTCTTCGTGAGCGCACTGCCACCACTTTTAGTCTTCGTGAGCGCACTGCCACCACTTTCAGTCTTTGTGAGCGCACTGCCACCACTTTTAGTCTTCGTGAGCGCACCGCCACCACTTTCAGTCTTTGTGAGCGCACTGCCACCACTTTTAGTCTTCGTGAGCGCACTGCCGCCACTTTCAGTCTTCGTGAGCGTACTGACACCACTTTCAATTTTCATGAGTGCACCACCACCACTTTCAGTCTTCGTGAGTGTACTGACACCACTTTCAGTCTTTGTGAGCGCACTGCCACCACTTTTAGTCTTCATGAGCTCACCACCACTTTCATTCTTCGTGAGCGCACTGCCACCACTTTTAGTCTTCATGAGCGCACTGCCACCACTTTCAGTCTTCGTGAGCGCACTGCCACCACTTTTAGTCTTCGTGAGTGCACTGCCACCACTTTCAGTCTTCGTGAGCGCACCGCCACCACTTTCAGTCTTTGTGAGCGCACTGCCACCACTTTTAGTCTTCGTGAGCGCACTGCCACCACTTTCAGTCTTTCTGAGTGCACTGCCACAACTTTCAGTCTTCGTGAGCGCACTGCCGCCACTTTCAGTCTTCGTGAGCGTACTGACACCACTTTCAATTTTCATGAGTGCACCACCACCACTTTCAATTTTCATGAGCGCACCACTCCTATACCTTTGGGTTTTCTGCTTGTCTGGGGTTGTGCACTGCTAACGATTGACCACTCAGGCCTCCGATGCTGCTCCTTTTCTATGCATTGCTTATATAGCGCCATCATATTCTGCAGCACTTTACAGAGATCATCATCACTGCCCAATGGGGCTCACAATATAAAGTCCCTATCATTCTGTCTTTGGAGTGCCCGGAGGAAACCCACAGAAACACGGGGAGAACATGCAAACTCCTTGCAGACGTTGTCCTTGGTGGAATTTGAACCCAGGACCCCAAGCGCTGTAAAGTAACAGTGCAAACCACTGAGCCACTGTGCCGTCCCATCTTCCAAGCAAACTGCTCGCAAAAGTGCACCTTGCCTAGGAAACCGGCCACTTCTGAGGTGGGTAGTAACCTTGGCAATGAGGTGTAAACTATACAATTCCTTGGTTCTTTAGAAAAGAGGGGATTTTTAATAAAAGGAAAATTACCAAGTTGTTTTTTTTGTGTGTTTTTTTTACAAACATTTTGCTATTTGAACCATTTACCATATTGAGCCGACTTGCAAAAGAATCCAAAACTTTTGAGAATATAAATTGAGCGCTGGAGATCCACCTTCAGAGGAGTGGACGTAGACAGACAGAGGAACTGGAAGCATGCGTGAACTCCCTCGACATCTACATCCCAGATGAGAAAGAGGAGAGACCGGATTTCCGATTGCTTCCCCATGGCATAAAAACCAGGGGAGGGCGACCGTGGGATGATTCACACCCGCGGGGACCAGAAGCGCCAGACGTCCCAAATACCGATCATAGAGGACGACTTCCTGTGTGACGCGGCCACTCCAGCCCTATGGACCGCGGGTAAAAAGCAATGCATCCATCCTCAGCTCCACATTATTCTTTCTATTGCTCCAATGCATCTAAAATAGGAAAATTAGACAAATTTGATTGAAAATCCCGTACCGTTTTATGTATGCAGCTACAATGCAAATCTAAGTGTCTCCATAATCCCGGACTACCAGCAAACGTTGTGCCATAACTGGCTGTAATGCGATCCCCCTTCAATATTGAATGTGGTATTACAGATTCTGCCCCATTCACTTCAATGGAGCTGAACTGCAGTACCAGACACAACATGAAGACGGAGGGGTGGCGCTGTTTTGGGGGGAAAAAAAAAAAAGTTTTGAAAAAAAGTTATCCATGTTTTTCCCATAATAGACAACTTCTTTAAGTTTGACATTTTACCATGACTGATATTGTAGGTGTGTTTGGTTTTGCTGCAGCGCCTCCGCAGGGTAAATGAAGCATTACACATCTCCTGTCTGCGTGATGTGTGGACATGCTTTTACTCCCAAAGCTAAGGGACCCCTAAAGCTTGTGTTAGAGGTGGACGGGCAGTGTGGATGCCACTATGCAGGCCGTGCACACAGTGTCTGTCCTCCAGCCTCCTCGGGGTCTCAGGACTCATCATTCAGTCTGCTGTTCTCTCCCTTTGACTGTCAGGGGCTCGGCTGTTGTCCAGGCAGGAAATGACACATCGAGAGGCATTTTTATTAAGCAACCTTCTGAGAAAACTGCTGCAAGGATACACAGGCTGTGTACACATTCCTGCAGGCGGCATGGCGGAGCAAGACACATCTACACGACCCCCCAGTCCTGTCCATTGTCCCCCCAATCAGAGATGACATATCAGCCCCATTACTACATAATACAAAATATACATACTGCACAATATACATAGCATACATAATATACAACATACAGTGCATATAACACACAATATACATAAGATATATAATATACAGCGTACAGTACATATAACACACAATATACATAAGATATATAATATACAGCGTACAACACATATAATATACAATATACATAAGATATATAATATACAACATACAGTGCATATAACACACAATATACATAAGATATATAATATACAGCGTACAACACATATAATACGCAATATATATAAGATATATAATATACAGCGTACAGTACATATAATACGCAATATACATAAGATATATAATATACAGCGTACAGTACATATAATACGCAATATACATAAGATATATAATATACAGCGTACAGTACATATAATACACAATATACATAAGATATATAATATACAGCGTACAACACATATAATACGCAATATACATAAGATATATAATATACAGCGTACAGTACATATAATACGCAATATACATAAGATATATAATATACAGCGTACAGTACATATAATACGCAATATACATAAGATATATAATATACAGCGTACAGTACATATAATACACAATATACATAAGATATATAATATACAGCGTACAACACATATAATACGCAATATACATAAGATATATAATATACAGCGTACAGTACATATAATACGCAATATACATAAGATATATAATATACAGCGTACAGTACATATAATACACAATATACATAAGATATATAATATACAGCGTACAGTACATATAATACGCAATATACATAAGATATATAATATACAGCGTACAGTACATATAATACACAATATACATAAGATATATAATATACAGCGTACAGTACATATAATACACAATATACATAAGATATATAATATACAGCGTACAGTACATATAATACACAATATACATAAGATATATAATATACAGCGTACAGTACATATAATACACAATATACATAAGATATATAATATACAGCGTACAGTACATATAATACGCAATATACATAAGATATATAATATACAGCGTACAGTACATATAATACGCAATATACATAAGATATATAATATACAGCGTACACTACATATAATATGCAATATACATAAGATATATAATATACAGCGTACAATACATATAATACGCAATATACATAAGATATATAATATACAGCGTACAGTACATATAATACACAATATACATAAGATATATAATATACAGCGTACAGTACATATAATACACAATATACATAAGATATATAATATACAGCGTACAGTACATATAATACACAACATACATAAGATATATAATATACAGCGTACAGTACATATAATACACAATATACATAAGATATATAATATACAGCGTACAGTACATATAATACACAATATACATAAGATATATAATATACAGCGTACAATACATATAATACACAATATACATAAGATATATACAGCGTACAGTACATACAATACACAATATACATAAGGTATATCATATACAGCATACAATACATATAATCTATATATATAATCGTCTAAGGGTTTTTCCGTCTGTCTGTCTGTCTGTCTGTCTGTCCTGGAAATCCCGGCTCTCTGATTGGTCGAGGCCTCGACCAATCAGCAACGGGCACAGCAACGATGATGTCATAATGGTTGCCATCAGCGACGAGCACAGTATCGACATAGAAATCCATATCAACAGTATCGACATAGAAAGCCTGGCGGCTTCGACCAATCAGAGACGGGCACAGCGACGATGATGTCATAAAGGACGTAGACATCCCGCGTCTCTGATTGGTTGCAATCAGCGAAGAGCACAGTATCGACATAGAAATCCCGCGTCTCTGATTGGTCGAAGCCGCCAGGCCTCGACCAATCAGCGACGGGCACAGCGACGATGATGTCATAAAGGACGTAGACATCCCGCGTCTCTGATTGGTTGAAGCCGCCAGGCCTCGACCAATCAGCGACGGGCACAGCGACGATGATGTCATAAAGGACGTAGAAATCCCACGTTTCTGATCCAGCGACGGGCACAGTATCGACGTAGATGTGATAATGGTTGCCATGGCAACGATGATGTCATAAAGGTTGCCTCGACCAATCAGCGATGGGCACAGTCTGCCGCGAATTCTGGAATCATCATTGTCCATATACTACGGGGACATGCATATTCTAGAATACCCGATGCGTTAGAATCGGGCCAGAATCTAGTACACAATATACATAAGATATATAATATACAGCGTATACACATATAATACACAATATACATAAGATATATAATATACAGTGTACAGTACATATAATACACAATATACATAAGATATATCATATACTATATATATATATATAGATATATCATATATCAATAATAATAATATACAGCATACAATACATATAATACACAATATACATAAGATATATACAGTAATATAAAGCGTACAGTACATATAATACACAATATACATAAGATATATAATATACAGCGTACAGTACATATAATACGCAATATACATAACATATAAAATATACAGCGTACAGTACATATAATACACAATATACATAAGATATATAATATACAGCGTACAGTACATATAATACGCAATATACATAAGATATAAAATATACAGCGTACAACACATATAATACGCAATATACATAAGATATATAATATACAGGGTACAGTACATATAATACACAATATACATAAGATATATAATATACAGCGAACAATACATATAATACACAATATACATAAGAAATATAATATACAGCATACAATACATATAATACACAATATACATAAGATATATAATATACAGCGTACAGTACATATAATACACAATATACATAAGATATATCATATACCATATATATATATATATATATATAGATATAGATATATCATATATCAATAATAATAATATACAGCATAAAATACATATAATACACAATATACATAAGATATATACAGTAATATAAAGCGTACAGTACATATAATATGCAATATACATAAGATATATAATATACAGCGTACAGTACATATAATACACAATATACATAAGATATATAATATACAGCGTACAGTACATATAATACACAATATACATAAGATATATAATATACAGCGTACAGTACATATAATACACAATATAACTAAGATATATAATATACAGCGTACAGTACATATAATACACAATATACATAAGATATATAATATACAGCGTATAGTACATATAATACACAATATACATAAGATATATCATATACCATATATATATATATAGATATAGATATAGATATATCATATATCAATAATAATAATATGCAGCATAAAATACATATAATACACAATATACATAAGATATATACAGTAATATAAAGCGTACAGTACATATAGTATGCAATATACATAAGATATATAATATACAGCGTACAGTACATATAATACACAATATACATAAGATATATAATATACAGCGTACAGTACATATAATACACAATATACATAAGATATATCATATACCATATATATATATATATATATATATAGATATAGATATATCATATATCAATAATAATAATATACAGCATAAAATACATATAATACACAATATACATAAGATATATACAGTAATATAAAGCGTACAGTACATATAATATGCAATATACATAAGATATATAATATACAGCGTACAGTACATATAATACACAATATACATAAGATATATAATATACAGCGTACAGTACATATAATACACAATATACATAAGATATATAATATACAGCGTACAGTACATATAATACGCAATATACATAAGATATAAAATATACAGCGTACAACACATATAATACGCAATATACATAAGATATATAATATACAGGGTACAGTACATATAATACACAATATACATAAGATATATAATATACAGCGAACAATACATATAATACACAATATACATAAGAAATATAATATACAGCGTACAGTACATATAATACACAATATACATAAGATTTATCATATACCATATATATATATATATATATATATATAGATATAGATATATCATATATCAATAATAATAATATACAGCATAAAATACATATAATACACAATATACATAAGATATATACAGTAATATAAAGCGTACAGTACATATAATATGCAATATACATAAGATATATAATATACAGCGTACAGTACATATAATACACAATATAACTAAGATATATAATATACAGCGTACAGTACATATAATACACAATATACATAAGATATATAATATACAGCGTATAGTACATATAATACACAATATACATAAGATATATAATATACAGCAAACAATACATATAATATACAATATACATAAAACATGTAATATACAGCATGCAACACATATAATGCACAATGTACATAAGATATATAATATACAAAGTACAGTACCACTAATGTATGCTTTATCATCCTGCATCCCTAGTGTCAGAGTCATTATCATGTGGCTCAATACTGTCAGTGTCATCATCCTGTACCCCGAGTGTCAGTGTCATCATCCTGTACCCCGAGTGTCAGTGTCATCATCCTGTACCCCGAGTGTCAGTGTCATCATCCTGTACCCCGAGTGTCAGTGTCATTATCATGTGGCTCAATACTGTCAGTGTCATCATCCTGTACCCCCAGTGTCAGCGTCATTATCCTGTACCCCGAGTGTCAGTGTCATTATCCTGTACCCTGTGTGTCAGTGTCATTATCCTGTACCCCGAGTGTCACTGTCATTATCCTGTACCCCCAGTGTCAGTGTCATTATCCTGTACCCCAAGTGTCAGTATCATTATCCTGTACCCCAAGTGTCAGTGTCATTATCCTGTACCCCGAGTGTCAGTGTCATTATCCTGTACCCCAAGTGTCAGTGTCATTATCCTGTACCCTGTGTGTCAGTGTCATTATCCTGTACCCCAAGTGTCAGTGTCATTATCCTGTACCCCCAGTGTCAGTGTCATTATCCTGTACCCCAAGTGTCAGTGTCATTATCCTGTACCCCAAGTGTCAGTATCATTATCCTGTACCCCAAGTGTCAGTGTCATTATCCTGTACCCCGAGTGTCAGTGTCATTATCCTGTACCCCGAGTGTCAGTGTCATCATCCTGTACCCTGTGTGTCAGTGTCATTATCCTGTACCCCGAGTGTCAGTGTCATTATCCTGTACCCCGAGTGTCAGTGTCATTATCCTGTACCCCAGGTGTCAGTGTCATTATCCTGTACCCCGAGTGTCAGTGCCATTATCCTGTACCCCGAGTGTCAGTGTCATTATCCTGTACCCCAGGTGTCAGTGTCATTATCCTGTACCCCAAGTGTCAGTGTCATTATCCTGTACCCTGTGTGTCAGTGTCATTATCCTGTACCCCGAGTGTCAGTGTCATTATCCTGTACCCCAGGTGTCAGTGTCATTATCCTGTACCCCAGGTGTCAGTGTCATTATCCTGTACCCCGAGTGTCAGCGTCATTATCCTGTACCCCGAGTGTCAGTGCCATTATCCTGTACCCCGAGTGTCAGTGCCATTATCCTGTACCCCGAGTGTCACTGTCATTATCCTGTACCCCGAGTGTCAGTGCCATTATCCTGTACCCCGAGTGTCAGTGTCATTATCCTGTACCCCAGGTGTCAGTGTCATTATCCTGTACCCCAAGTGTCAGTGTCATTATCCTGTACCCTGTGTGTCAGTGTCATTATCCTGTACCCCGAGTGTCAGTGTCATTATCCTGTACCCCAGGTGTCAGTGTCATTATCCTGTACCCCAGGTGTCAGTGTCATTATCCTGTACCCCCAGTGTCAGTGTCATTATCCTGTACCCCGAGTGTCAGCGTCATTATCCTGTACCCCAAGTGTCAGTGTCATTATCCTGTACCCCAAGTGTCAGTATCATTATCCTGTACCCCAAGTGTCAGTGTCATTATCCTGTACCCCGAGTGTCAGTGTCATTATCCTGTACCCTGTGTGTCAGTGTCATTATCCTGTACCCCGAGTGTCAGTGTCATTATCCTGTACCCCGAGTGTCAGTGTCATTATCCTGTACCCCAGGTGTCAGTGTCATTATCCTGCACCCCAAGTGTCAGTGTCATTATCCTGTACCCTGTGTGTCAGTGTCATTATCCTGTACCCCGAGTGTCAGTGTCATTATCCTGTACCCTGTGTGTCAGTGTCATTATCCTGTACCCCGAGTGTCAGTGTCATTATCCTGTACCCCGAGTGTCAGTGTCATTATCCTGTACCCCAGGTGTCAGTGTCATTATCCTGTACCCCGAGTGTCAGTGTCATCATCCTGTACCCCAAGTGTCAGTGTCATCATCCTGTACCCCGAGTGTCAGTGTCATCATCCTGTACCCCAAGTGTCAGTGTCATTATCCTGTACCCCGAGTGTCAGTGTCATTATCCTGTACCCCGAGTGTCAGTGTCATTATCCTGTACCCCGAGTGTCAGTGTCATTATCCTGTACCCCGAGTGTCAGTATCATTATCCTGTACCCCGAGTGTCAGTGTCATCATCCTGTAACCCCAGTGTCAGTGTCATTATCCTGTACCCCGAGTGTCAGTATCATCATCCTGTACCCCGAGTGTCAGTGTCATTATCCTGTACCCCGAGTGTCAGTGTCATCATCCTGTACCCCGAGTGTCAGTGTCATTATCCTGTACCCCGAGTGTCAGTGTCATCATCCTGTACCCCGAGTGTCAGTGTCATTATCCTGTACCCCGAGTGTCAGTGTCATCATCCTGTACCCCGAGTGTCAGTGTCATTATCCTGTACCCCGAGTGTCAGTGTCATCATCCTGTACCCCGAGTGTCAGTGTCATCATCCTGTACCCCGAGTGTCAGTGTCATTATCCTGTACCCCGAGTGTCAGTGTCATCATCCTGTACCCCGAGTGTCAGTGTCATCATCCTGTACCCCGAGTGTCAGTGTCATTATCCTGTACCCTGAGTGTCAGTGTCATTATCCTGTACCCCGAGTGTCAGTGTCATTATCCTGTACCCCGAGTGTCAGTGTCATCATCCTGTACCCCGAGTGTCAGTGTCATTATCCTGTACCCCGAGTGTCAGTGTCATCATCCTGTACCCCGAGTGTCAGTGTCATCATCCTGTACCCCGAGTGTCAGTGTCATTATCCTGTACCCCGAGTGTCAGTGTCATCATCCTGTACCCCGAGTGTCAGTGTCATCATCCTGTACCCCGAGTGTCAGTGTCATTATCCTGTACCCTGAGTGTCAGTGTCATTATCCTGTACCCCGAGTGTCAGTGTCATTATCCTGTACCCCAAGTGTCAGTGTCATTATCCTCTACCCCGTGTGTCAGTGTCATTATCCTGTACCCCGAGTGTCAGTGTCATTATCCTGTACCCCGAGTGTCAGTGTCATTATCCTGTGCCCCGAGTGTCAGTGTCATTATCCTGTACCCCGAGTGTCAGTGTCATCATCCTGTACCCCAAGTGTCAGTGTCATTATCCTGTACCCTGAGTGTCAGTGTCATTATCCTCTACCCCGATTGTCAGTGTCATCATCCTGTACCCCGAATATCGGTGTCATAATCCTGTACCCCGAGTGTCAGTGTCATTATCCTGTACCCCGAGTGTCAGTGTCATTATCCTGTGCCCCGAGTGTCAGTGTCATTATCCTGTACCCCCAGTGTCAGTGTCATTATCCTGTACCCCGAGTGTCCGTGTCATTATCCTGTACCGTCAGTGTCATCATCCTGTACCCTGAGTGTCAGTGTCATTATCCTGTACCCTGAGTGTCAGTGTCATTATCCTGTACCCCGAGTGTCAGTGTCATCATCCTGTACCCCGAGTGTCAGTGTCATCATCCTGCACCCCGAGTGTCAGTGTCATTATCCTGTACCCCGAGTGTCAGTGTCATTATCCTGTACCCCGAGTGTCAGTGTCATCATCCTGTACCCCGAGTGTCAGTGTCATTATCCTGTACCCTGAGTGTCAGTGTCATTATCCTGTACCCCGAGTGTCAGTGTCATCATCCTGTACCCCGAGTGTCAGTGTCATCATCCTGTACCCCGAGTGTCAGTGTCATTATCCTCTACCCCAGGTGTCAGTGTCATTATCCTGTACCCCGAGTGTCAGTGTCATCATCCTGTACCCCGAGTGTCAGTGTCATTATCCTCTACCCCAGGTGTCAGTGTCATTATTCTGTACCCCGAGTGTCAGTGTCATCAACCTGTACCCCGAGTGTCAGTGTCATCATCCTGTACCCCGAGTGTCAGTGTCATCATCCTGTACCCCGAGTGTCAGTGTCATCATCCTGTACCCCAGGTGTCAGTGTCATTATTCTGTACCCCGAGTGTCAGTGTCATCATCCTGTACCCCGAGTGTCAGTGTCAGTATCCTGTACCCCAAGTGTCAGTGTCATCAACCTGTACCCCGAGTGTCAGTGTCATCATCCTGTACCCCGAGTGTCAGTGTCATCATCCTGTACCCCGAGTGTCAGTGTCATTATCCTGTACCCCGAGTGTCAGTGTCATCATCCTGTACCCCGAGTGTCAGTGTCATCATCCTGTACCCCGAGTGTCAGTGTCATTATCCTGTACCCCGAGTGTCAGTGTCATCATCCTGTACCCCGAGTGTCAGTGTCATCATCCTGTACCCCCAGTGTCAGTGTCATTATCCTGTACCCTGAGTGTCAGTGTCATTATCCTGTACCCCGAGTGTCAGTGTCATTATCCTGTACCCCGAGTGTCAGTGTCATTATCCTGTACCCCGAGTGTCAGTGTCATTATCCTCTACCCCAGGTGTCAGTGTCATTATCCTGTACCCCGAGTGTCAGTGTCATCATCCTGTACCCCGAGTGTCAGTGTCAGTATCCTGTACCCCAAGTGTCAGTGTCATCAACCTGTACCCCGAGTGTCAGTGTCATCATCCTGTACCCCGAGTGTCAGTGTCATCATCCTGTACCCCGAGTGTCAGTGTCATTATCCTGTACCCTGAGTGTCAGTGTCATTATCCTCTACCCCAGGTGTCAGTGTCATTATCCTGTACCCCGAGTGTCAGTGTCATCATCCTGTACCCCGAGTGTCAGTGTCAGTATCCTGTACCCCAAGTGTCAGTGTCATCAACCTGTACCCCGAGTGTCAGTGTCATCATCCTGTACCCCGAGTGTCAGTGTCATCATCCTGTACCCCGAGTGTCAGTGTCATTATCCTGTACCCCGAGTGTCAGTGTCATCATCCTGTACCCCCAGTGTCAGTGTCATCATCCTGTACCCCGAGTGTCAGTGTCATCATCCTGTACCCCGAGTGTCAGTGTCATCATCCTGTACCCCGAGTGTCAGTCTCATTATCCTGTACCCCGAGTGTCAGTCTCATTATCCTGTACCCCGAGTGTCAGTGTCATCATCCTGTACCCCGAGTGTCAGTGTCATTATCCTGTACCCTGAGTGTCAGTGTCATTATCCTGTACCCCGAGTGTCAGTGTCATCATCCTGTACCCCGAGTGTCAGTGTCATTATCCTGTACCCTGAGTGTTAGTGTCATTATCCTGTACCCCGAGTGTCAGTGTCATTATCCTGTACCCCGAGTGTCAGTGTCATCATCCTGTACCCCCAGTGTCAGTGTCATTATCCTGTACCCCAGGTGTCAGTGTCATTATCCTGTACCCCGAGTGTCAGTGTCATCATCCTGTACCCCGAGTGTCAGTGTCATCATCCTGTACCCCAAGTGTCATTATCTTGTACCCCAAGTGTCAGTGTCATTATCCTGTACCCCGAGTGTCAGTGTCATCATCCTGTACCCCGAGTGTCATTATCTTGTACCCCAAGTGTCAGTGTCATTATCCTGTACCCCGAGTGTCAGTGTCATCATCCTGTACCCCGAGTGTCAGTGTCATTATCCTGTACCCTGAGTGTTAGTGTCATTATCCTGTACCCCGAGTGTCAGTGTCATTATCCTGTACCCCGAGTGTCAGTGTCATCATCCTGTACCCCCAGTGTCAGTGTCATTATCCTGTACCCCGAGTGTCAGTGTCATTATCCTGTACCCCGAGTGTCAGTGTCATCATCCTGTACCCCGAGTGTCAGTGTCATCATCCTGTACCCCAAGTGTCAGTGTCATTATCCTGTACCCCAAGTGTCAGTGTCATCAACCTGTACCCCGAGTGTCAGTGTCATCATCCTGTACCCCGAGTGTCAGTGTCATCATCCTGTACCTCGAGTGTCAGTGTCATCATCCTGTACCCCGAGTGTCAGTGTCATTATCCTGTACCCTGAGTGTCAGTGTCATTATCCTCTACCCCAGGTGTCAGTGTCATTATCCTGTACCCCGAGTGTCAGTGTCATCATCCTGTACCCCGAGTGTCAGTGTCAGTATCCTGTACCCCAAGTGTCAGTGTCATCAACCTGTACCCCAAGTGTCAGTGTCATCATCCTGTACCCCGAGTGTCAGTGTCATCATCCTGTACCCCGAGTGTCAGTGTCATCATCCTGTACCCCGAGTGTCAGTGTCATTATCCTGTACCCCGAGTGTCAGTGTCATTATCCTGTACCCCGAGTGTCAGTGTCATCATCCTGTACCCCGAGTGTCAGTGTCATTATCCTGTACCCCCAGTGTCAGTGTCATTATCCTGTACCCTGAGTGTCAGTGTCATTATCCTGTACCCCGAGTGTCAGTGTCATTATCCTGTACCCCGAGTGTCAGTGTCATTATCCTGTACCCCGAGTGTCAGTGTCATTATCCTGTACCCCAAGCGTCAGTGTCATTATCCTGTACCCCGAGTGTCAGTGTCATCATCCTGTACCCCGAGTGTCAGTGTCATCATCCTGTACCCCGAGTGTCAGTGTCATCATCCTGTACCCCGAGTGTCAGTGTCATTATCCTGTACCCCGAGTGTCAGTGTCATCATCCTGTAACCCCAGTGTCAGTGTCATTATCCTGTACCCTGAGTGTCAGTGTCATTATCCTGTACCCCGAGTGTCAGTGTCATCATCCTGTACCCCGAGTGTCAGTGTCATTATCCTGTACCCCGAGTGTCAGTGTCATTATCCTGTACCCCGAGTGTCAGTGTCATTATCCTGTACCCCAAGCGTCAGTGTCATTATCCTGTACCCCAAGTGTCAGTGTCATCATCCTGTACCCCGAGTGTCAGCGTCATCATCCTGTACCCCGAGTGTCAGTGTCAGTATCCTGTACCCCAAGTGTCAGTGTCATCAACCTGTACCCCGAGTGTCAGTGTCATCATCCTGTACCCCGAGTGTCATTGTCATCATCCTGTACCCCGAGTGTCAGTGTCATCATCCTGTACCCCGAGTGTCAGTGTCATCATCCTGTACCCCGAGTGTCAGTGTCAGTATCCTGTACCCCAAGTGTCAGTGTCATCAACCTGTATCCCGAGTGTCAGTGTCATCATCCTGTACCCCGAGTGTCAGTGTCATCATCCTGTACCCCGAGTGTCAGTGTCATTATCCTGTACCCCGAGTGTCAGTGTCATCATCCTGTAACCCCAGTGTCAGTGTCATTATCCTGTACCCCGAGTGTCAGTGTCATTATCCTGTACCCTGAGTGTCAGTGTCATTATCCTGTACCCCGAGTGTCAGTGTCATTATCCTGTACCCCCAGTGTCAGTGTCATTATCCTGTACCCCGAGTGTCAGTGTCATTATCCTGTACCCCCAGTGTCAGTGTCATTATCCTGTACCCTGAGTGTCAGTGTCATTATCCTGTACCCCCAGTGTCAGTGTCATTATCCTGTACCCTGAGTGTCAGTGTCATCATCCTGTACCCCGAGTGTCAGTGTCATTATCCTGTACCCCAGGTGTCAGTGTCATTATCCTGTACCCCGAGTGTCAGTGTCATTATCCTGTACCCCGAGTGTCAGTGTCATTATCCTGTACCCCGAGTGTCAGTGTCATTATCCTGTACCCCGAGTGTCAGTGTCATCATCCTGTACCCCGAGTGTCAGTGTCATTATCCTGTACCCCGAGTGTCAGTGTCATTATACTGTACCCCGAGTGTCAGTGTCATTATCCTGTACCCCGAGTGTCAGTGTCATTATCCTGTACCCCGAGTGTCAGTGTCATTATCCTGTACCCCGAGTGTCAGTGTCATTATCCTGTACCCCGTGTGTCAGTGTCATTATCCTGTACCCCGAGTGTCAGTGTCATTATCCTGTACCCCAAGCGTCAGTGTCATTATCCTGTACCCCGAGTGTCAGTGTCATTATCCTGTACCCCAAGCGTCAGTGTCATTATCCTGTACCCCAAGTGTCAGTGCTATGGTAACACAAGCCCCACCCCTAATTAAATAAAACACACGTGATTACCAATAAGTGTGATATAAAATGGTCGTGGCGTTTATTTTTGAGTTACTTATAAATCAACATATGAACCATTTAAAATTTCAGTAAATGAAAGTAAATCATTACCAACACATCCAAATCCACCCGGAAAAAAACGGGCGATTTTCCCACAAAATAAACGACACGACAAAGTGAAAAAGAAAAGGGAGGGAGGGAGGGAGGGATCGTCTATCTTCTTGTGATGACTGCGGTAACCATACAAAAAAGCTGACTTTTATAGCTTAACTCTTTTTTCCCCAGCAACCAATCAAATTAACAGAAAAAAGCGGGAAGCCAACCAAATTACCAATTAGAACCTGCTCGTGCATAGCATAGCTTACCACAGGCTTATTAACCCTTTCAACTTTTTCATAATAATAATAATAATAATTTTTATTTATATAGCGCCAACATATTCCTCAGCACTTTACAATTAAGCGGGGACATGTACAGACAATAAATTCAGTACAAGTTAAGACAATTTAAACAGTGACATTAGGGGTGAGGTCCCTGCTCGCAAGCTTACAATCTACAAGGAAATGGGGGGACACAATAGGTGAAAAGTGCTTGTTATTTCAGGTCTGGCAATTATAATAAATAGGGATTTTCATATAAAGCTGCATGATCCGGTCATCAGCCCGTGAGTTTAAGTGCAATAGTCAAGTATCAAGTGCAGTTATCGTGTGCATGGAGGGTGTGGAGACAGATGAATAGTAGGGTGCAGATTCACATGCAGATAATATTTGGAAGGAGGGAACAGGACAAAGTTAGTTTACTGAGTAGTTGATGTGGTAGGCTTGTTTGCAGAGATGGGTTTTTAAAGCGCGCTTGAATAGGTCGGGGCTAGGTATCAGTCTGATCGTCTGGGGAAGTGCATTCCAGAGAGCTGGCGCAGCACGAGAGAAGTCTTGGAGACGGAGGTGCGAGGTTCGGATTACCGGGGATGTTAGTCTTAGGTCATTTGTAGAACGGAGGGCACGTGTAGGGCGATAGACGGAGATGAGAGAGGAGATATCAGGCGGTGCAGAACTGTGGAGAGCTTTGTGGGTGAGAGATGAGTTTATACTGGACCCTGTAGCGAATGGGTAGCCAGTGTAATGACTGGCACAAGATGGAGGCATCAGTGAAGCGGCTGGACAGAAATATGACCCTGGCTGCCGCATTCAAGATGGATTGAAGAGGAGAAAGTTTGGAAAGAGGGAGACTGATCAGAAGAGAGTTGCAGTAGTCCAGACGGGAATGAATAAGAGTGACAGTAAGAGTCTTAGCAGTTTGAAAGGTGAGAAAAGGTCGGATTCTGGAGATGTTTTTAAGATGCAGGTGACAGGAGCGAGTGAGTGATCGGATATAGGGAGTAAAGGAAAGTTCGGTGTCGAATATGACCCCAAGACAGCGGGCATGCCTTGGGAGTTATGGTTGAACCCTCCAGGGTAATTTCGATGTTGGGTAGAGTGAGGTTACTAGAAGGGAGAAACACAAGTAGTTCAGTTTTGGAGAGATTTAGTTTCAGACAGAGGGAGGACATGATGTTAGAGACAGCAGAGAGACAATCCTTGGTATTTTGTATTAGGATAGGGGTGATGTCGGGGGAAGAACTGTATAATTGGGTGTCATCAGCATAGAGATGGTACTGGAACCCAAATCTGCTGATTGTTTGTCCAATAGGGGCAGTGTATAGAGCGAAGAGGAGGGGGCCCAGGACTGAGCCCTGCGGAACCCCGATAGTAAGGGGACGAGGAGAGGAAGAGGAGCCGGCAAAAGATACAGTGAAGGAGCGGTCAGAGAGGTAGGAAGAAAACCAGGAGAGGGCTGTGTCCTTGAGGCCTATGGAACAGAGCATGGCGAGGAGGAGCTGATGATCCACAGTGTCAAATGCGGCAGAGAGATCCAGGAGAATCAGCATGGAGTAGTGACCATTAGATTTAGCTGTTATTAGATCATTAGAGACTTTAGTGAGGGCAGTTTCAGTGGAGTGTAAAGAGCGGAAACCAGATTGTAAGGGGTCGAGAAGAGAGTTATCCGAGAGATAGCGGGTAAGACAGGAGTGGACCAAGCGTTCCAGGAGTTTAGAGATGAAGGAAAGGTTAGAGACAGGTCTGTAGTTAGCCGTGCAGTTCTGGTCCAGGGATGGCTTTTTAAGTAAAGGGGTAATGATGGCATGTTTAAATGAGGAGGGAAAGATGCCTGAGGAAACAGAGAGGTTAAATATTTTAGTCAGGTGAGTGGTGACCACTGGTGACAGAGACTTCAGGAGAGGTGAAGGAATGGGGTCACTATTGCAGGTTGTAGGCCGGGCAGAAGTGAGGAGCTTGGAAACTTCTTCTGAAACAGGCTCAAAGATGGCTAATGAGCTTGAGGTGCGGCAAGGAAGGGGATCCAGCCACTGAGGAGATTGGGCTGAGATATCCTGATATATCCTGATGAATGTGGTTGATTTTTTCATATAAAATTACATACCAAAAATAAACACAATATGGAGGCTGTGTTATCATGCGACCCCCCTTGTATTCTGTTAAGGGGAGGGCGTTCATCATCCTGTACCCCAAGTGTCAGTGTCATTATCCCAGCAGGTAGATCAGGCCAGTCTGCTGCAGCCCCACTGGCCAAGGATATACTGTCTCTTCATTATTTTCTACATTTTATTCTGTGTTTGTTTTTTGTTGTCCTCATATTTAACTGAGCAGCTTCTTGTCGCTTTAAAGAGAGGACAAGAGGGGGACGGGAAGCGAGGAGGACAGGAAACAGCTGCTGGGAGGAATGACTCCACGCATTGTGTAATACCAGAGCAAAGATATACAATCCTGGGGGTAGTTGTTCTATACAGCACTTACTACATCTATCTATCTATCTATCTATCTATCTATCTATCTATCTATCTAATCTATCTATCTATCTATCTATCAATCCTATTCCTTCTATCTATCTATCTATCTATCTATCTAATCTATCTATCTTATTCTATCTATCTATTATCTATCTATTCTCTATCTATCTATCTATTATCTATCATCTATCTATCTATCTATCTTATTCCTTCTATCTATCTATCTATCTATCTATCTATCTATCTAATCTATCTATCTATCTATCTTATTCTATCTATCTATTATCTATCTATTCTCTATCTATCTATCTATTATCTATCATCTATCTATCTATCTATCTTATTCCTTCTATCTATCTATCTATCTATCTATCTATCTATCTCATTCCTTCTATCTATCTCATTCCTTCTATCTATCTATCTATCTATCTATCTATCTATCTATCTATCTATCTATCTATCTATCTATCTATCTATCTATCTATCTCATTCCTTCTATCTATCTCATTCCTTCTATCTATCTATCTATCTATCTATCTATCTATCTATCTATCTATCTATCTATCTATCTATCTATCTATGTATCTATCTATCTATCTATCTATCTATCTATCAAAAGAAAACAAAAAGCAGCACCAAAAGAAGACAAAGGGTGCAAAAATCCTTCCAGGTATATACCAAACCTCATGCTATTGTCCAGAAAAATGAAGGCAGCACTCCAAAAGAAAAAATAAGGGTGATTTATTGGCCCATGTACGACGTTTCAGTCCAGGATGTGGACCTTTCTCAAGGCTTGAGAAAGGTCCACATCCTGTACTGAAACATCGCACATGGGCCAATAAATCACCCTTATTTTTTCTTTTGGAGTGCTGCCTTCATTTTTTCTGGACAATATCTATCTATCATCTACAGTGGGGGGAAATAAGTATTTGATCCCTTGCTGATTTTGTAAGTTTGTCCACTGACAAAAGACATGAACAGTCTTTAATTTTAAGCGTAGGTTAATTTTAACATTGAGAGATAGAATATCAAAAATATAATCCAGAAAATCACATTGTATAAATTATATAAATTTATTTTGCATTTTGCAGTGAGAAATAAGTATTTGATCCCTCTAGCAAAAAAGACTTAATACTTGGTGGCAAAACCCTTGTCGGCAAGCACAGCAGTCAGAGGTTTTTTGTAGTTGATGAGGTTTGGTCCACTCCTCTCTGCAGATCATCTCTAAATCATTAAGATTGTTTTTTTTTTTTTTTATTTCCAAATTCTTCAAAATGGCTCAAGTGCAAAATTTAATGCACAATCCCAAATGCTCCTTGCTTTTCTCGTTAAGCTTTCACGCTACTTTTTTAGTCGAAAAAGTTGTATGCTCATCTACAATACCGCAACATTTGGACAAAATTTACAGGCATACATAAATTCCCTGCAGGAGTGTGGGGGGCTGGGCGACTGAAATAAATTTGTGCAAAAAATGTTGCATCTTTTTAAAAATTGATGAATCTACCAAAAATATCTGGAAACTCCAATATGGCTCCCTGAGACAACGAGCACAAGGGATCCCATTTTTAGGGCATGTGGATAGAGGATGTCCTTTGATCACTTAGGATCGCCCTGGAGGTGTTTACCTGCGAAACCCAACAGTGATATGTGACCGCAATCAGCTTTTCTCTCATCAACGTTATAGTATTTTTGGGGGGAGACAATAATGAATCTGTCATTCTTATTCTGTATCTGAGCCCCATCTTTGTACACACTCCATCTTTTAGATGCCAGCGTTCCCGCATTGTTTTTGGAGCTGAAGACGCTTCAAGGAAAACACATTTTCAGTCGTCTCTTTGGACATCATTTGCGTTGGCTTTGCCGATTGTGTTTTTATTTTTTAAATTCCATATATAACATAGCGGCAGCTCCCAAGCAGAAGCCACCAAAATGGTCAGGTCACTTCTTTTAGCCACTTCACGGCTTTTGAAGCTAAAGGAAAGGACTAAAGGTGGTACACATGCGCATCAAGTCATTTCGACTTTGCCGTGCGCTATGTTCATTTTTTGGTGTTTTTTTTAAGTGCTTTTTCAGGTGAAAGTTGTTGTGTGCACACACGGTAAGAAGGCCAAAAAGGACAAGTCCCAGCTTTTTCTCTACCCTGACATTTCCCCTTTAATGACAGGGTATAAATATATCTTCTTGGAAATAGAAAAAGTAGGCTGCCAACACAACTGTTCCAAACGCATCCATTGCAAATCATCGTGACCCTCTGTATCGGCCCAGCCGCGGGAAATTATCCACCGGGACGTCCTGCGTTCTGGACCTCGACAATATGCACTGTCTGCACTGGAAATTATTTTGTAAATGATTTTTTGGCAGATAAGTCGTGTTGAGTTTGGCATACGCCGACTCCGGGGACGAAGCAAAATGAATAATTGGGGAAGATCTGTGAGCCCAAAGGTGGGCTGGTAATTCCTCACGTCACCAAGTAGCAATTTAACGCGGATATCTCATTGCAAAGAAAATGACTATTTTGATAATATGGTTTAAAGAAAATGTCGAAAGTCGTAATTGTTTTGAAGGAAAAGCAGAGAGGAAATCAGCACCACACATAAATCTCCGGATTGTGCAAGATGCGGTCCTGATTGTAATTTACCGTGGTCTTGGCTTTCAACACCGCGCTCTAGATATGGAAGCGAGTCTGTGGTTGGATCGTGAACGGTACTTGACCATTAACACTGCTGGATACTGGGAAGCTGCAACCAGTTAGCTCCCGCCTGCCATATTAATGCCTGCTTTGGATATCTACAAAGTCAAACAGTTATGAAAAGAAAAATATATAATATAATTTATCATGCTAAATGCACCAGAGTTCTGGTATAATTTGTGCAAAAAACCCGTCTTTCATGACTGAAGCCATATTTATTATGTGATTTAGACACTTTTTACGACTTACCATACAAAGGGGCATGGCCTTTCTGAAACGATCGTGGACTAAGGTGCTCGACAATTCACCAAAAATACGTGTCAAAATTTTGACAAAAAATTCTAGCACAGGGTAAGACAATAGGCAGTGTAAACTTAAAGAAGATAATCTTGACCCCAATCCTGACGTGGCGGTTTTCCGTTTTTGTATTTTCATTTTTTCCACTCTTTTGTCCAAGAGTCATCACTTTTTTATTTTTCAGTCCTTATTGCAGTGCGAGGAGTTGTCGTTTTGAAGTACAGCATTTATTTTACCATTAAACATACAGGAAATTAGGTAAATAAAAATCCCAAATGCAGTGAAACTGGGAACCTCCTTCCCCCCTCCCCGCAATTTGTCAATTGTTTTTGGGGTTTTGTTTTTATGGTGGAAGAAATCACCTGAAAATATGATTTTCCATGTCTGTACAGTTACAGTAATGCCAAACTTATATATATATTTATATATATACAGTGGGGCAAAAAAGTATTTAGTCAGTCAGCAATAGTGCAAGTTCCACCACTTAAAAAGATGAGAGGCGTCTGTAATTTACATCATAGGTAGACCTCAACTATGGGAGACAAACTGAGAAAAAAAAATCCAGAAAATCACATTGTCTGTTTTTTTAACAATTTATTTGCATATTATGGTGGAAAATAAGTATTTGGTCAGAAACAAAATTTCATCTCAATACTTTGTAATATATCCTTTGTTGGCAATGACAGAGGTCAAACGTTTTCTGTAAGTCTTCACAAGGTTGCCACACACTGTTGTTGGTATGTTGGCCCATTCCTCCATGCAGATCTCCTCTAGAGCAGTGATGTTTTTGGCTTTTCGCTTGGCAACACGGACTTTCAACTCCCTCCAAAGGTTTTCTATAGGGTTGGGATCTGGAGACTGGCTAGGCCACTCCAGGACCTTGAAATGCTTCTTACTAAGCCACTCCTTTGTTGCACTGGCGGTGTGCTTTGGATCATTGTCATGTTGAAAGACCCAGCCACGATTCATCTTCAATGCCCTTGCTGATGGAAGGAGGTTTGCACTCAAAATCTCACGATACATGGCCCCATTCATTCTTTCATGTACCCGGATCAGTCGTCCTGGCCCCTTTGCAGAGAAACAGCCCCAAAGCATGATGTTTCTACCACCATGCTTTACAGTAGGTATGGTGTTTGATGGATGCAACTCAGTATTCTTTTTCCTCCAAACACGACAAGTTGTGTTTCTACCAAACAGTTCCAGTTTGGTTTCATCAGACCATAGGACATTCTCCCAAAACTCCTCTGGATCATCCAAATGCTCTCTAGCAAACTTCAGACGGGCCCAGACATGTACTGGCTTAAGCAGTGGGACACGTCTGGCACTGCAGGATCTGAGTCCATGGTGGCGTAGTGTGTTACTTATGGTAGGCCTTGTTACATTGGTCCCAGCTCTCTGCAGTTCATTCACTAGGTCCCCCCGCGTGGTTCTGGGGTTTTTGCTCACCGTTCTTGTGATCATTCTGACCCCACGGGGTGGGATTTTGCGTGGAGCCCCAGATCGAGGGAGATTATCAGTGGTCTTGTATGTCTTCCATTTTCTAATTATTGCTCCCACTGTTGATTTCTTCACTCCAAGCTGGTTGGCTATTGCAGATTCAGTCTTCCCAGCCTAGTGCAGGGCTACAATTTTGTTTCTGGTGTCCTTTGACAGCTCTTTGGTCTTCACCATAGTGGAGTTTGGAGTCAGACTGTTTGAGGGTGTGCACAGGTGTCTTTTTATACTGATAACAAGTTTAAACAGGTGCCATTACTACAGGTAATGAGTGGAGGAAAGAGGAGACTCTTAAAGAAGAAGTTACAGGTCTGTGAGAGCCAGAAATCTTGATTGTTTGTTTCTGACCAAATACCTATTTCCCACCATAATATGCAAATAAATTGTTAAAAAAACAGACAATGTGATTTTCTGGATTTTTTTTTCTCAGTTTGTCTCCCATAGTTGAGGTCTACCTATGATGTAAATTACAGACGCCTCTCATCTTTTTAAGTGGTGGAACTTGCACTATTGCTGACTGACTAAATACTTTTTTGCCCCACTGTATATATATATATATATATATATATATATATATATATATATATATATATATATAGATATAGATATAGACATATATATATATATTTTCCTGTTGAGAAAAAAAATTCAGAAATTTGCAAAAAATAAATTTTTGTTTGTGTCGAGACCTTTAACATTTTAATTTTTCAGTCATTGGACTTGTTTGAGGGCTTATTTTGTGCACGTGCTTGGAAGAGTAAAGTGGTGATTTATGCTGCCGATTAAGTATTCTCAATAAAAACCCAAAGAATGTGGCATAAGAAGGACAATGCCAACATTGTTAGTCCAACCCATTTCGAAGTTGGACTAACTTATTGCGGTTCTCCGGATGAAGAAGTTAGTCCAACTTCAAGACGCGTTTTAAAATAAACCACATTGTTCTTCTTTTACCACGTCCTTTGAATTTTTATTGGGAATACCTCATCGGCAGTGCAGATCACCCATCCGATCCTCCATGCTTGTGCTATACACAGCAGGTTTTCTTGTCCTGAGAGTGCTGCAACAGCAGACCTTCCCTTAATTCGTCAGTTGTGGGTTGCACAACTTCAAAAAGTGAGCAGTTACGTGTTCATTCACCGTTTACTTTTTATATCGGATAAAACTCTATTGTTCTGTTTATCTAGGGCTTTTTTTTTCCTGCATCTTCATCCCCCTCCTCCCCATTATTTTTTACTACATTACTGCAAATAGCCTTTGAGGACCATTGGATTTAGGACTTTTTGAAAATTGCACAAAGATCCAATAGACATGAAAAGGTTTGTTCAAGGCTTTAACTATTATCGTGCACCATAGGAGCCCCCAGTCAATAGTATATGGAGGTGTGACCAGGAGAATTTTTGGTAGTTTTGTGTCATAGCTTCATATGTGGTCTCATGAGACTGTACGCATGGCCATTGAGTTGTAAGCTTCTTCCTTTATGGTCCATATTGAGGATTTCTGTATTGTGTGGGTGCTCATTGTGCATTGGTCCCTACTGGGACTTTTTGAAGGTGGCCATCCATCAGTTTACAAACCCCAGATCAGTCTTTACCTACGAATGCTCATTTTTGAACGAATCTTTAATATGATTATCTGTAAACATTTGTGACCATACACATTAATTTGCAATAGTGCACGGTAATTACTTTTAGCAGGTCCGTTTTAGTATCCACAGGGTTTATTTTTCATCACAACTTTTTGCTTCTTTTGACCATCAGGAGAGAAATAGTTAAGCTGAATCTCTGTAGACATGGGAAATCAGACGTGTTCTGGAGCACAGTTTGTCAATTACACCACGTCGCGCAGTTTCTTAGTACTCGAAACCTCAAAACCACCAAGGAGAATTCGCCCAGAATCCATCACTGACATTAGTGTCGCATCGGGCCAAAAAGTAAAACGAGGAGGCAGGAGAGGGCACATAGTGAAGGAAGTGGATCAGAGGGTTAGCGGATCCGGAGATGTTTGATAGGAGACATGTCGCCCTCGGTGGGCAGACCACTGTGAAATCTGCTTTTGACCAGGGTTTATAAGATTGATAAAACCAAGTATCTGGAGATTAATGAGAGATTCTGACTTATTATTCATTTTTAAAATGTAAAACCTGTTTTTTTTTATAACATCTGAACCGTAAAAAAAAAAATTCCTGAAAAATTGAGAAAACCCTAATTATTGGCCCCTGAAGTTAGGAGCAGATATTGTGGTTGAACTGAGACCTCAAGTACGAGGACTGATTAGGCCTTTATCATATACATGTTTAAATAAAGATAGATATAGATTAGATAGATAGATAATAGCTTGATAGATTAAAGGGAACCTGTCACACCCAAAATGGAAGGTGAGCTAAGCCCACCGGCTTCTGATTCTGGAATGCTGTAGATAAGCCCCCAATGTATCCTAAAAGATGAGAAAAAGAGGTTAGATTATACTCACCCAGGGGCGGTCCCGGTCCGATGGGCGTCGCGGTCAGGGGCCTCCCATCTTCTTACGATGACGTCCTCTTCTTGTCTTCACGTGTACTTTGTTTGCCCTGTTGAGGGCAGAGCAAAGTACTGCAGTGTGCAGGCTCCGGGAAAGGTCAGAGAGGCCCGGCGCCTGCGCACTGCAGTACTTTGCTCTGTCCTCTACAGGGAAATCAAAGTACGCCTCTGCCGGAGCCGCAGCATGAAGATGAGAAGAGGAGGTGCTGTACCGGACCCCGACACCCATCGGACCAGACCGGGACCGCCCCTGGGTGAGTATAATCTAACCTCTTTTTCTCATCTTTTAGGATACATCAAGGTCTTATCTACAGCATTGCAGAATGCTGTAGATAAGCCCCTGATGGCGGTGGGCTTAGCTCACCTTCCATTTTGGAGGTGACAGGTTCCCTTTAAATATTGTAAGGAGTACGGTAATTCTCTCAAGTAGGCATTAGGTAGCGTTTACACAGGCAATGCAGTTTCATTCAAACGTGTGCAGTTTTATTGCTTTCATAAATCATCAATGGATTCGAAACCAAAACAGCCTTTTCTGGACACAAAGACATCACAGCAAACCCGAACAGATTACAGTCCTTTCTTCTGGTGCAAACTTTACACACAGAAGAGATACTGTCCTACCAGTCTCAGTATTTTCTTCAGCCTGAGCTTCAGTAGCTTCCAGCAACAAAAGAAGTGTTCTATTACATGCACAGTTCACACCGAACAGGCTTCAGTCTTTCACACGTCACTCTGCAGCCCCAACACAAAGACTGCTCAGCTCTCCTAGCTGATCCGTGCAGTCTCCAGTCAGAGAAGAACTCTGACTTGTCTCTGTCCCAACTCCAGCTCACATTTTGGCTGGTCACTCACCAGCTTTAAACACACTGCACTCTGCTCAACATCCTTAGAGACTAAGATCTCCCAAGTGAGCACATGCCCTGGGTTGTAGTCAAAACTAGTCAGGTGCATGTATCAAGACATGCAGTGCTAGGATTTAACTCTAGCCCACCTGGCTTTGCTGTACTATGTATAAGTTAGATACTATTTCTGTTGTAAAAAACAAAAATAGTAAAAGAAAATATATACTTACCGTAATAAAGACTGAAGGCAACAAAAACAACAAAGGCACACACATGGAAACAAGGAGTAAAGAAACTTGAATGAAATAAACCAGAATATGTGTAAACCCTAGGTTCCTCAAATCCTCCACTTTAATGCTGATAACAGCTTTATACCCCCTTAGCAATATTTCAAGCAGCTCCATCAGGTCATCACTGGGAATGGTTTTGACGGAGTTCCCAGAGATGCTGAGCACTAGTTAGCGGTTTTTCCTTCACTCCGCATCCAACTTATCCCAAACCATGTAAATTGGGTTGAGGTTGGGTGATTGTGGAGGCCATGTCACCTGACGCACTCTCCACTCTTCTCCTTCTTGGCCCTTATTTAACCTGGAGTAGTTTTGGGTCATTGTGTTGTTGCAACATAAATGATGGTCCCACAAAAGTACAAACCATTTGGTAGCTTTGCTTGGTGTTTTAAACTTGGAATGCATCACTAACAGTGTCAACAGAATAGCACCCCGCACACCATCACACCTCCCCCTCCATGCTTCATGGTTGGCACCACACATGTAGAGACCATCTGCTCACCTTTTCTGCATCAGAAAGACACATGTCATAAATTTTTACTTATTGGTTCACCAGCTCTAATATCCAATTTATGTGTTCCTTGGCCTTTCTTCTTCTGTGCGGTCCTCATTAGTGGCTTCTCGCCATCTCCTCTGGACAATTGACGTTGAGATGTATCTGCTACTCAATGTCTGTGCATCATTTCATCATTTAGGAAGGCTGTTATCTGAGGTGCTGTCAATGTGTGTTTTTTGAGGCTGGTAACTCTGATAAATTTATTCTCAGCATCAGGGGTAAATCTTGATCTTGCTTTTTTTGGTGCCGTACTCATGTGAGGTAATTTCATTATAGGGATTGATAGTTTTCATGACTGCACTTGAGGATACCTTCAAGGTTCTAGCAATTTTCCAGACCAACTGAACTTCATGTCTTACAGTAATGATGGACTGTTGTTTCTATTTGCTTAGTTGAGTGGTTTTTGTTTTGTTCTGTCTAACATTAGTGGTGGAATAGGGCTCAGCACTGAATGGATCTATATAACAACATTGCCTCTGCAAAACACATCTGATGGTTACAAACACATTGAAGGCCGGTGATTCCAAAATTAACCTTTTGATGACCTACTGAACACAGTATATATATATATATATATATATATATATATATATATATATATTCATTTAAGGAAAGCTGTATTTCTGAACTGTTGAATTTTAATATTGTCAAATGGGGGCGCTGTTCCAGCCTAGGTATCTCCCCAGACAGGTAGTTTAGTGGAAGAAAAAGGAACAATTTGATCATATTATAGATGTTTTCCTACATCAGTAAAGATCTGCTCTCCACAATCAAAAGTGTTCAAGATCTCATCCCTATGGGGCACAATTCCTGCCTAATTAGGTCAAATATCTGGCTGTAAATGGCTGAATTCACGCTTGTAGCTCCATGAAATTGGTGTATTCATGATGATAACCCTAGAAAATTGAAGGACAGATTGTGGGTTGCAGAGGTAATAATACTTACAAGTCTCCAACACCTTAGAGAACAATAGGAGCCGTCTTGTAAACCATGTAGATCGTTTATGAACCACAAGTGTTTCCACACATTTAAGACCAAGGCTTACTCAGTGGTTGAATAAAAACTTGGGGCTTCATGAAATTGGTGCATTCATGATGGTAGATTTAGAAAAATGAAGTACTGATTGTGAGTTGCAGAGGTAACATCCCCTACAAGGCTCTAACACCTTGGTGGAAAATTGGACCCATCTCGTAAACTGTGTAGATCATTTATGGACCACAAGTGGTGCCGAGCTTATAAGACTCAGGTTTCCTATTGAAACATTTGTATGTTCTACTGGTGGGAGGTCGAGGTCCTTCTTGCCTTGAGCTTCTAGTAGGGGGTCTTTGCTATAACATTTTATTATCCCTTAGAAACTCCTTGTCTTCCAGCAGTCTCAGGAGCAGCCTGTAAAAGCTGCTGAGACATCGCCCCAGCCTAACCTAAAGTTCGTTCCATGTGTGATTATGTGAGTCTTCCAGGCGCTGGCATATTTAATGTGACAGGTGTTAATCTTGCAGAGCATTCATCTTCATCCCGACCTGCACATTAATTACATACGTACATGAATATTATTTTGTGTTTCCCTGAGGTGCAGCAGAAATACATATGGACCACACAGGTTAAGCTCTGTTGAAAGCAATCAGGTCACATTGTCTGCACAATTATTTTAGTTGGACCAAAATCTTGCAGTTGAATTACTTTTGCGAAATCTCATTTGTGCGGTAAGAATGTGGAAGTGGGCCTTCGCTGGGTTTTAAAAACAATTGCTAGCATTAGGAAGACGGCCAGTTTATACATGTCCTCAGGCAGCTGTAGCAAATCTGTAGGTGACCATTCATCGTTCTGGTGGACTGCTGACATTAGCATGTGTTTTAGCTGGATAAGACTAGCTTTTTGGTTGGTACAATTGTTTCTATAAGGTACGTTAATGGAGTGAGTCTGGCTTTTTTTGGCTACTGTGGAATTATGTGCTACATCTTGAGGTTGCCAATGCATACTAAGATTCGTGGGTTTATGATAGCTGTTTATTCATGGGTATATCCCAGTAAGATCCTCAAAGAACAAACAGTTACCACCAAGGTTGACCTTAATTGAGTCTGTCAACTGATTCATGCTACCCAAACCACGGACAGCACAAATCAGAGTCTAGCTCCATTATTGCAACCATGTATGTTTTACGCCGACTAGAGACTTTGCGTATGGGATGATTAGTCTGAGGCCGGTCCAAAATGGTTTTTCCCTGCCCAGCTCTCGTAGATTGAAAGGTTTGACGCTATATATGTGTATGGGGTGAGACCTGTCAGACAAAGTAATTACGTGGAGGAGAACATGCCAAGGAGCTGCCTCGGGCTTGTCATCTGAGACTCATAGTCTCCAACTGGCTTTCCAATGTATGTTTTCCCAGAAACGCCACAGCGTAAAAGTTACATGGCCGCAATAAGGCAGCAAGTGACTGATTCATGCTGTCTGTGGTTCAGGCATATGAAATCAACTCGAAGGGGTTCCAAATAAGGACATATAGCGATAAATTGAATGGCAGTGCTGAAAACTGCATAGGCAGTCCCAAACTGGTGTTTGGGCGGCCAATCACAACTTTTGATTGTTAGCTTATTAATTATGTACTTCATGGGACTTGAGTGGATTCAGTGATTAAAGGCACTGATGGATGTTCATAGAAATGCCAAAGTCTATAATATGTTGGCAATATATAATAATTATTAAAATATGTTTAAATTCAGATTTTGAGCAAAACATCAGTTTTCCTTGTTGTGCTTGGCTTACAGCCTTCATACACATTAAAGAAACTTTGGCTGAGCCAACACATTTGATAGGCGGCAGCTGAACACTCATTTGACCAGCAGCCTTCTTTCCAACCCTCCATAGACCGCTAAGCCAATCAGTCATGAGTTTTGAATGAGGAGAAGGGACTACTCCTCTGCCTGAGACAATTGATGGCAGTTCACCTCCCATAAGTACAAAACTTTGTCGAGTTAAAGTTCACTGTGCCCAGTCGTTCTTCTCCCAGCATCATATGTCTGTATGGGGAAAAACCCATCCTTGTTAGATGGTTGGTGTGTTCTACCAAAATTCAAGAGTTCAGTTGAGATTAATTTGTATGGCCAACTTTTAAAGTTTACTGCGAAGAACTCTAGGAAGTGCTTATATTATCAAGCTCAGGTTTCCTAATGATTTTTGGTAAAATACCATAGATATCTCACTATAAGATTCATGGGCGTCTGACCATAGAAGACACATAGACATCTTGTAATAGAACACCCAAGAACATCTCCATATAGAAGACCCATCTTGTAATAGAAGACCCAAAGACAGCTCAAAGAAGACCCATCGAAGGCCATCCACCTCGTAAATTGCAAATTGCCCAGAATTTCTAGGAGTCTTATGTGTAAAGGACATCATCTTTTAGTTTGAAAGATTGCATTTACCATATGAGATCTTCCTACATATTGTGCTGGTGTAGAGAGTCTTACTGCTTATGCTCCTTTAGAAAAAAAATAAATCCTCCCGATTACATAGCCTTGAAGTATTCTGGTTTGGGTGATATCCCTTGTCACGTTTCGAGTCTCTATAATACGTTGGGTATTGGCTTACTGTGTAGCTACCTATAGGTACAACTAGAAAGATAATCTTCTTTATTTTGGAAGATAAATAACTTTTTCTGAAATGTTTGCATAAAATCAGCTTGCCTGCAGCTTGCTATCCAGGCCTGTAGCATCAAAAATGGAACCATGCTCATTTTTATCTAGCTCGGGTTCCTTCTAGTCATCTGTCATGTAGGTAAATAGACCAGCTGCATTTATGGTTCTCATTGAAGGTGGACACTAAAATTAAAGCCGTCATTTACAATGTGTACATGATTGTCAGGTGATATTTTCACCCCTGTGAACAATGTATTTCAGGAGTAGTCCCAGTGGATCAGAGGATCTAGTGTTGGCGAAGCACATGATGAGTCATTTGCAATTTTTGTAATTGATATACTATTTTGGAGTATTAGGTCCTAGCACTTCCTACTAATTAAAGAACTATCTGGGAGCTTGCCCACATCTTGTGTTCACCACTTCTCTCCATGGATATTTTGCACATGGGGAACATATGTTTTCGGTTGTAGAGTATTTTGCTTGATGAAACCTAAAAGGGTTGAATGCCCAAGTCAACATCTATACAGACCGATATAACTATACAATTGATATATTTCTTAGCTTTGCTCTTGATCCGAACAGATGAGTGATGTCAGTTCATCGACTTTATAAAAAAAAACAACATTATTTTGTGATACTCTGTCAGAAGATGTCTATGCTATATGTGACTATATGTGGCCACCTAGTGATTGTGATATGGGTAGTGATGAGCGAGTGTTAGTTTTCATCCCCGCAGCTGAATGATTTACAGCTACTAGCCTGCTTGATTACATGTGGGGATTCCCTAGCAACCAGGCAACCCCCACATGTACTCAGCCTGGCTAGTAGCTGTAAATCATTCAGCTGCCGGATGAAAACGAAATCTCCGAGCAGTCATAAATACTCGGCGACCACCCGAGCAACGAGTACACTCGCTCATCACTAGATATGAGTTGTATTTTATCGGGGGTTTTGTTAGCATTTTGTGATAATAATGACTTTGGATGGGATGAATTGTTTTTCCGCTCTTGTTAAAACCTGCAACAGTTGTTAACCTTGGTATAAAAAACAAGAACGAGCCCCCCCCCCCATAATTCACCTTTTATTCTTACGATCTCTGGCACAACCAGAAGAGATGACGTGATATCCATGAGACCTGACTGCTAAGACCATCATAGTAACATAGTAACATAGTAACATAGTTAGTAAGGCCGAAAAAAGACATTTGTCCATCCAGTTCAGCCTATATTCCATCATAATAAATACCCAGATCTACGTCCTTCTACAGAACCTAATAATTGTATGATACAATATTGTTCTGCTCCAGGAAGACATCCAGGCCTCTCTTGAACCCCTCGACTGAGTTCGCCATCACCACCTCCTCAGGCAAGCAATTCCAGATTCTCACTGCCCTAACAGTAAAGAATCCTCTTCTATGTTGGTGGAAAAACCTTCTCTCCTCCAGACGCAAAGAATGCCCCCTTGTGCCCGTCACCTTCCTTGGTATAAACAGATCCTCAGCGAGATATTTGTATTGTCCCCTTATATACTTATACATGGTTATTAGATCGCCCCTCAGTCGTCTTTTTTCTAGACTAAATAATCCTAATTTCGCTAATCTATCTGGGTATTGTAGTTCTCCCATCCCCTTTATTAATTTTGTTGCCCTCCTTTGTACTCTCTCTAGTTCCATTATATCCTTCCTGAGCACCGGTGCCCAAAACTGGACACAGTACTCCATGTGCGGTCTAACTAGGGATTTGTACAGAGGCAGTATAATGCTCTCATCATGTGTATCCAGACCTCTTTTAATGCACCCCATGATCCTGTTTGCCTTGGCAGCTGCTGCCTGGCACTGGCTGCTCCAGGTAAGTTTATCATTAACTAGGATCCCCAAGTCCTTCTCCCTGTCAGATTTACCCAGTGGTTTCCCGTTCAGTGTGTAATGGTGATATTGATTCCCTCTTCCCATGTGTATAACCTTACATTTATCATTGTTAAACCTCATCTGCCACCTTTCAGCCCAAGTTTCCAACTTATCCAGATCCATCTGTAGCAGAATACTATCTTCTCTTGTATTAACTGCTTTACATAGTTTTGTATCATCTGCAAATATCGATATTTTACTGTGTAAACCTTCTACCAGATCATTAATGAATATGTTGAAGAGAACAGGTCCCAATACTGACCCCTGCGGTACCCCACTGGTCACAGCGACCCATCGATTGGCTGCAGGGTCAGGAAACTAATAGTCTGGATGTAATCTCTTCCTGTCCAACGGAGACCATCGAGGTGGAGGGTGGATTTGGGACCTTTTTTTTTTTTTTAAAGGATTTCGATTGGGAAGTTTTAAACAAGATGGAAAACTCCGTTAATAATTTTAGGACAATTAAAGGTGGACACATCTATATTATTATTATTATTATTATTATTATTTATTGTTATAGCGCCATTTATTCCATGGCGCTTTACATGTGAGGAGGGGTATACATAATGAAAACAAGTACAATAATCTTAAACAATACAAGTCATAACTGGTACAGGAGGAATGAGGACCCTGCCCGCGAGGGCTCACAATCTACAAGGGATGGGTGAGAATACAGTAGGTGAGGGTAGAGATGGTCATGCAGCGGTTTGGTCGATCGGTGGTAGCTGCAGGTTGTAGGCTTGTCTGAAGAGGTGGGTCTTCAGGTTCTTTTTGAAGGTTTCGATGGTAGGCGAGAGTCTGATGTGTTGTGGTAGAGGGTTCCAGAGTAGGGGTGATACGCGAGAGAAATCTTGTATACGATTGTGGGAAGAGGAGATAAGAGGGGAGTAGAGTAGGAGATCTTGTGAGGATCGGAGGTTGCGGGTAGGTAAGTACCGGGAGACGAGGTCACAGATGTATGGAGGAGACAGGTTGTGGATGGCTTTGTACGTCATGGTTAGGGTTTTGTACTGGAGTCTCTGGGCAATGGGGAGCCAGTGAAGGGATTGACAGAGGGGAGAGGCCGGGGAATAGCGGGGGGACAGGTGGATTAGTCGGGCAGCAGAGTTTAGAATAGATTGGAGGGGTGCGAGAGTGTTAGCGGGGAGGCCACAGAGCAGGAGGTTGCAGTAGTCAAGGCGAGAGATGATGAGGGCATGGACTAGGGTTTTTGCAGATTCATGGTTGAGGAATGAACGGATTCGTGAAATATTTTTGAGTTGCAGTCGGCAGGAAGTGGAAAGGGCTTGGATATGTGGTTTGAAGGAGAGATCAGCGTCAAGGATTACCCCGAGGCAGCGAGCTTGTGGGACTGGGGAGAGTGGGCAGCCATTTACTGTAATTGATAGGTTCGTTGGGGGGGTCGCGTGAGATGGGGGAAAGATGATGAATTCTGTTTTGTCCATGTTAAGTTTCAAAAATCTAGCGGAGAAGAAGGATGAAATAGTGGACAGACATTGAGGGATTCTGGTTAGAAGGGAGGTGATATCTGGTCCAGAGATGTAGATCTGTGTGTCGTCAGCATAGAGGTGATACTGAAAGCCATGAGATTCTATGAGCTGTCCCAGGCCAAAGGTGTAAATGGAGAAGAGCAAGGGCCCAAGGACTGAACCTTGTGGGACTCCGACAGATAGAGGGCGAGGTGAGGAGGTGGTGTGTGAGTGGGAGACGCTGAATGTCCGGTCTGTTAGGTATGATGAGATCCAGGATAGGGCCAAGTCTGCGATGCCAAGGGATGAGAGGGTTTGTAATAATAGAGAATGGTCCACTGTGTCAAAGGCAGCCGACAGGTCGAGGAGGAGGAGGACAGAGTAGTGTCGCTTGCTCTTGGCGGTTAAGAGGTCATACATTTCATATGTATGGGTGTATCTATATAGGGCATATGGATGTAAATGGAAAGGTTCTTGGTGGCAACTTTTCCTTCTTTCTTTTTGGAGGACCTAACTCACTAGCGCATTCCATGTATTCCCTCATTTTCCCTGGATCATTTAGCACCACAGACTGGCCACTGATTGTAACAATTACTGATGCCATGGCCTTTCGAACATAATGCCCTCCGGGTGCTCAATGATTGACTGCTCAAGGCATGGGTTCCCTCTCCATAGACATGAGGTTACTGCCCGGATTTCTGGAAGACGTAACGTTGGGCTGAGTATTTTTTTTCTTACGACTGAGTATATTTAGAATATTTGCGTTTCCTGACATTCTGTAGTAAAAGAATATTCTAAATTGCACCTTAACCCTCGTGAATGTCTGATAATTGGTAAAGACAGTTGTTCTGTTTTGGGCGACTTTTATCACATTTCTATGGTCACTGTGAATGAGTATTTACGTGGAACCGTACATTGCTAGCAAAAGGAGATTAAAACAAAATTTATGGGCCTGTCCATCATTGTCTCCTGCAGCATATAACTGGTGGGAGAATAAGCCGTTCTCCGGGGTGAGTGATATTTGTTTGGCCTGTGAGTCTTTTGTGTTTTTATTGCTTGTGCCAGGACCTTGCTTGATCTTTGTTTTGCACATTTCCTGTTTCTAAACCGCAGGAGACCCTGCTGTCTCTTTATGACATTTCGGGGCCCCTCCTCACTGTACTGCTTGCACCAGTGTGTGTGAGAAGGACCTATCACTCACACACAGATGTTTATTGCAGAAGGGCTTTATCTGACTTCCACCTCCAATATTGTGAGATGAACAGATGTAGCCGTCCCATGCCGCTCGCAACGCTGGGAGCAACCACAGCACCTTATCTGTCATTGCATGCAGCATTGGTAATAAATATGGCTGATGTCTGAGTGACACCTTCCACGGTTATTTTATTTTTTTTGTTTTTGAAACAGTTGCCTGATACGTTAATGGCAAAAAAAAAAAAGGAAAATATGAAATGTGGAGCTCACGCGTGGCAAGTACAGTGTCCGAGCCTAGCCGCTCATTACTGATCTGGAATTAAATTGAATCAAATATTTTTTTAGATTCTTTTTTAATTAGATAAGCCCCCTTTAACAGGTTTTGTACTATCTGCACTTTTCCATTTGATCTGAAGAAAATCAAGTCTGTTTATACATTTGCTAAGGCGTAGACTACATTAAAAGAAAGTAAACGAAACCCAACAATTTCTGTGGGTTCGGCAAATCATCTGATGTGTATGGGGGCCTCTTGACTCTTCTCTTTCTCTTCCTGTTGAACTGCAATGGCTTTTATTCTTTGGTTTGGTGCGTAGATAAGCTGCTTTTAGAAAATTTTTACTTTGGCTATCTCATGGTGAACACAGGAACACCAACCTTTCATATGTATGGGTGTATCGGAGAGGCCGAACCAACCTTCGGCCAACAGCTGTCTACTATGTATGGTGGCCTTTGTCACTGGAAGTAACCTAAAATTTATCTAAAAGTCACAGGCATTTTCATATGGAATTGTTGTGCAGCATGTCCTAAGTAACTAATCTGTCTGGGTTTCTTCTTTTTTCTAAAAACGTACAGGATTTGCACAATCATCAAAATTCAGCAACTGTAGCACTACAATGTTCATTCAGCTCTCCTTGAGGATAGCACCATCCTGATGTTTGTAGACTTATAGGCTAGATAGTTCCTTTTACCGTTTCCACAGGCCGGTTATTGCCTAGCCAATAAGTCTGTGTCAGTTTGGCGCTCTCCTCAAGGAGAACCCATACATCGTAGACCTCCGTCAAAGATCATGTAATCCGCCAAACAGACTCCTATTTTGCTCTGACAAGAGGCAAAAACTTTGACTAAGCTGGATTTTTCTTTTCCTTTCGGACAATATCCTAGCTTTTTAAAAGTTATTTCCCAGTGTAAAATAAAAAATAACACCTACCCACTTTCCATACCGGCACCACCATACCAGCAATCTTGGTCCCAGGGCTCGCGTAACATTCTTAAGCCAAGTGAACCCTGCAGCCAATCAGCAGCCGCTAGTGATCTGAAGTTCTCACACTTTCTACGGGTTTCCAAGGTTCGTCCGATGAAAGTATGAGAGAAGCAAGCTTAACAGAGAGCCCCTGAATGGCTGCAGTGCTCATGTGGCATAAAAATGTTACATGAGCCCCGGTGATGGCATCGCTGGAAAGGCACTGGTGCTTTGAAGAATATTACAATGGGGAATATAATATTTAAAAAGGAGTTTTCCGAGTAGTGGACAACCCTTTTAAATGATCAGTATTGACTTCTAAGATTTCTACATGCAGTAGGTGTCAGTAGAGCCCCTTTTCTTCATTTTTCACCCATGGTTCATCTTCTTGTACGGCTGTGTCCGGTACAACATTTTATAGATCTTGAAAGTCCCAGGATTTAAATCCCAGTCTATCATGCATTGTTGGCCATTTGTTTTGATTTGTGCATTGTGGGAAACCACCTTTAGTTTAAAAGTAGAATAAAAAATAAGTTGATGCCGGTGAAGGGATAAACCGATTTTTCTCTTACTCCATCTCAGGTCGCCACTTGGAAAATTACTAAGGCTATGTTCTCACTTTTTGTATGTTCTGTTTAGCCAGAACGTGAATCTGTTGGATCAAGGCCATGACTAGGAGCCAGAATTTGAATCTGTAGGACCAAGGCCGTGACTAGGAGCCAGAATTTGAATCTGTAGGACCAAGGCCATGACTATGAGCCAGAATTTGAATCTGTTGGATCAAGGCCATGACTAGGAGCCAGCATTTGAATCTGTAGGACCAAGGCCGTGACTAGGGGCCAGAATTTGAATCTGTAGGACCAAGGTCATGACTAGGAGTTTATGGGACCCACGGTCACTAGCCCTAGCTGTACACATAAAATTGGCTGACCAGTAGTATGGAGAATCTATATGTAACTTTATAAAAAATAAAGAAAGTGAACCATTTCACCAGAGGGATGGCTTGACTGACTATGCCAGTGGTGGACCCGGATAAAAAGGGCCCCCGTAAGAGTACAGTATATGGACTCTTTGCAGAACCACATTTCTGTATATTAGAGAAGCTACTTGTAGCTTTGAAAGTGGAAGTGGGCCCCCTAAGATTTTGGGCCCCTGTGTGGCTCCATAGGTTGCACTAACGATATGTTCACCCCTTGACCATGCCTATACTGAAGATTCAAGCAAATAGTAATCTAGCCAAAAATGAGGATAAAAGCAAGCTTTTTATTTCACACAACTTAAAATCCACATTGGGGGGGAATACATTTTTGTCACGAACAAAGAGACTTACGTGTTAATCTAAATGTCTCTGATGTCAGCAAAGGGCAGTCCCTTGAGAATGTAGAGTCCATGAAGATTACGTAAACATGTTCTACACTTGTCAACTCATAGTTTGATTTTCTTGCCCAAGAGTTTACAAACCCTTGCACCTATGTCTCATTTTGCCATCACTTTTTTTAGGCTTTTAAAACATGATCTTCTTCTAAACCACTGTAATTAGAGAAAAAAAACAGTCTTGGATCGGGCTTACATGTCACACCAGTATATCCAGTTACATGGTGCTCCGTATGGTTAAAAATAGAATAACAGAACAAGATGTAACCTCGATATTTATTTTGGAAAGCTGAATGGAAGACTTGAGGATGCCATTGTCCTGTCTCCTTCCTCGAGGACTCAGAGATGGTAGAGTGGTTTGGGAACATGGCGTGACATTCTTGACTTGGCCGTGCCGTCTTTGAAATCTTTTAACAACAATAATACCATCGTGTACGTTTGGTTTTCCCGCTGGCACAGAAACACTCCAACTTTTATATTCTCTTTTATTAGTTTCACAGAGGAGCAGAGGAGTTTAGCAAGTTCTTGTAGCCCGAGGGCGATAGTGCAAAGATTTTCTGTATTCTTTGGCCCAATCGCCACCAGCCTCTTATGTAATATGTTATGATAAACTGCAGGTCACAAGAGTTATTGCTCCTATTCCCACCCATTGCAAAGCTATTCTTTTCAAAATTGACTAATTTCCTGGATATAGAAAAAAGTTTTGAAACTTTTTCAAGACAAGTAGAAAGGTCCCTCAATGACTAGATAAACCCCAATGATCGGCTTTAACTGTGGAGGAAACTAGTTTAAGCTGTAGTGCCCCATCAGGAGAAATGAGGCATTGCACAATGTCCAATAAAAACACTAAAGTTTATGTTTAATGTAATGTCATGCTGGGTCCTCCTGAGACGCTCTTTGTAGTCACTCTGCCTGATAGATTGGGGTCCTCAGTAGAGTTGAGCACAAAGATTCGCATGACGTTGGTCCACCAGCCCAAGGAATCTCCTCCTATCTGCTGGCATCTTCTGATTACTAGGCCTAGTAATTCGAAGAAGTGCCAGGAATACCTGCAGGTAGGAAGTGGTTCGCTCGGCTCTGGCCATGGGCTGCCGATGTAGCCACTAGACTAGAGTCCTGAAAAGGTGGGTTTTTGATACCAGACAAACCCTCCAAATACAGGGTGGATAAATGTCCAGTATATTAAAGGTTCTCGTAGATCAGTCGTAGATCAAATGAGATAAAATAAATAAATAAGAGATTTAAAAATTTAAAAAATGACCGGACTTGCCTGTTAAATTTCCCTCCAGTGGTTCCCACATGTCATGTGTCCAAGCAGCCAATCACTGACCTCAGTTGGGATGCCTACATGTACGGCACATGATCATTGAGGTCAGTGATTGGTTGCAAGGTAGATAGGGACATTATGACTGCAGCAAAATCCTGGAGGGACCACTTGAGTTTTGGAAGATTTAAAAGGTGTATAACTTGTTTATTTATTTTTTATTTTTTAGTATTTACCGCTGTTAGACATTTTAATTATTCATGTTTTTTTTTTTAATCCTAGACAATCACTTTAAATCCTCATAATTCTTATTTCTAATTATAATTAGCAGGTTCAGCTTGTTCAGAAACACTTACGCCCACATTAAAATCCTTAAATTAAAATATATATATATTTTTTAGATATATACCGTAAATAGTTTTTTTTTGTTTATTGATGTCCAAATCAAAGAACAAAATGTTTTTTAATGCCCTGAGCTTCTTTTTTTTTAGTTTTTACATTTTGAATGTTGATACAGATTCAGGTCTTTTTTTTCTTTGATTTTTATTTAATCCAATATTTAAAAAAAAAAAAAGATCTATAGAATTTATATAAAATATTCTTTATTTTTTAATTTATTTTTATTGCCTTGGGTCCCTTTGTAACATGGACTGAGGCTGCATTCACACATCCATGGCCCGAGTGTCCAGATCTCAACTCAACGGCAGCGTAGGTATCTAATGAAGCGGTCAAGTTGGGGTAGGGAGAACCGCGGCCAGTTTGAGTACTGGTCTGTACTTGGACCACGACACACTTTGCCAATCATAGTAAGACACCTATACTAGATTCCTTTATTATTGCCATGAAGTGTATGACGATGAATAACACCTAAGGAGAGGCTTCATAAAGAGGCAGAGTAAAGGGTATAAAAAACTAATTTTATTGAAATAAGATATAAAAACAAGCCATAAAGGCAGTAGGGAAATAAAAGGAATGAGAAGACACGGATGAGGTAAAAAAGGATGGAACAGTCTGGATATGTACAAAAATATATATACAGAGAGGCAATAGTATTAAAAAATGGGTAAATCAATACATCAGTAGTTGGATAACATTCCTTGTGTGGCTCAAAAAGAACACAATGCCGTAATGATTCGTTTAAAGTGCAGGCCAGAAAATGAAAAAATACCTTTAATAGTATAGTAGTGAACTTATATTGTATCGGTGCATATACAAATTTAGTAAGTAACACGTAAATGCCTTAATCTGCACTGAGTATCCAATACATAACAAAGCATAAGGTAACATGCACATTACCAGCTAAGTAGAGGTGCAGGTGTCCACCACACCCGACGCGCGTTTCGCAATGAAATGCTTTGTCCACCCCAATAAAATTTGGATTTATACCATTTCCTCTGCCCCTTTATGAAGCCTTTCATTAGGTGTTATTTTTTACTTGCCAAACATAGGACAATACATAGTAGTTTTTTTTACTTTAATTCTCCAACATTTATAAAATCTATTATTTTACTTTTTTATTATTTTTCTATGTTGCTAATTTTTATTTATTTATTAGATTTTTTAGTGCCACTTTTCAGCACTGTCTTATACAACATACTGACTTTGTTCTTGAAACACGCGGGTTTTTACTACTGACCTAGATCTTTCCCTGATAAAGCCATTATTATAAAGAACATTCCATGATGCAATAAACTTTTTGGGATTTTTTTAAAATTAAATAATTTGAAATATTGAGGTAATTTATGTTATGCATTTATCAAAGCTGAATGCTAGGGGCATTTTTTTTTAAAGATCCCTGGCCAATTGTACCTTAATTTTTTTCTTTTTTTTTACCAGCCAGTTGTTTTATATAGTGTTTTGTGTGGTAGGTTTGTTGTGGGCAACAGTAATAATAATAATTCTAATTCTATGATTTGCTGTTTCTAGGGCACAGACAGAAGCTTGATGACTCTAAGCCTAGTTTGTTCTCTGAACGCCTCAGTGATTTAGGGCGCATTCCTCATCCCAGTATGAGAGTGGGTGTCCCAACTCAGAGTCCACGGCCCTCCCTGACCTCTGCATCAAGTCCTTTTAATCCACAAGGACAGAGTCAGATTGCAGGTAAGGGGCAGATATACTTTTTCGGTCATTTTTTTTTATAGACATTATCGTTGAGATTATAGAGAGGTTTACATATCCTTTTCATTGGTCTCGTAACCGGCGATGGAAAATAGGCATTTCTATGTTAGTAGTGTTAGAATTGTAGACAGTCCTCGGGGATTCCCGGTGGTCCTTCACCTACTATTGATCTCATTCCCTTCTTATATTTCTAGATAATTTACTAATAGATAAAAATCAAACAACTTTTATAGAGTAGAGGTGTTGACTGGATGGGGAATTTACATTTTAATACTATTTTGCCAGTAGAGACTATGAAAAATGGCTAGTTCTTCATGTTAGTTGGTCCTTGTTGTGTGATAGGTATTATAGATAGCACCACATACACATTGTGATTGTGACCTCTAAATCCCACCTGTTACTTGTACCGGAACCCAGTAATTTTACCATCTTCTATCTCTTGAAGAAGATAGTCCTAGAAAATAATCTTCTAATGTTGTGCTGACCGTGGAAAGTTGGTGTTCTACATGAAGTCATGTCCATGGAAAAGAAGGGTGAAGTAAAACTAAATTGAGGGATCAGTCTGTACTTGGACTCAAGAGCAGTGACACAGGTTGACTCAATGACAGATGGTTTTAGTGACTTAGCTAATGTTTTTGTATAGTGGACTTCAAATGATTTACCGTAATTCATCTTGTATCTTTTGAAGGAGTTAGACATAAAAAATAATGTTCTAACATTGTGTTGACCTTGGAAAGTTGGTGTTCATGTCCATGGAGAAGTAGGGTGAGGTAAAAAGAATTCTCTGTGTAAATGAGCTCTATAGCGGTCTTGTGGGTTGACTCAAACCGACATGGCCTTAGTGAATCTTAGTCTCTCAGCTAAGCATTTTGGATAGTATACTTCAACAGGGTTTCTATCATCTTGTATCTCTTGAAGGAGATAATCTTAGAAGGTAATCTTCTAATCTTGTGCTGGTCATGGAAAGTTGGTGTCCTACATGAGTATCTATGTCCATTCATGTTCATGGAGAAAAGGATAAGGCAAACCTATGTTAGATGCTTTCCATACATTGATCTCCCCTAAAATCATAGATTTCCATTTTTAAAATTCTCTACCTTTTCACGGCTGTTTTAAGAACTGGTTGTTCATGTTGGCTGGTCATTGTTGTGTAGAAGGTATTATTGGGAGCGCCACAGACTTATAGTGATTTTGACCCATTAAATCCTACATGCTTCTCGTTGGTGATTGTATCATCTTCTATGGCTTCAAGGAGATCATCTAAGAAGGTACTCTTCTAACGTTATGTTGGTCATGGAAAGTTGATGTGCTACATGAGGTCATTCTACGATGTCCATAGGGAAATAGGACAAAGTTACGGTAACTTATGTTGGGGTCTCACTCTGTTCATGGGCTCAATAACAGCCGTGTATTGCCTCTTAGTCACTTAGTTAATGTTTTTGTATAGTGGACTTTAGCAGGGTTTTATTTTCATTCTCATACTATGGGTCACTCTCAAGTAAGAGTGCAAAGGAAGAGGTCCTAAGACCAATTCATCTCCTACTCTATCACAGTATAGGTGATAACTCGGTTGGACCCACACCGATTGGCAGAATGGGGAACGTTTATCCCTGTTGTGGAACTTGTATTCCTGTTACAAAATGGAGCTGCAGGTTGGACACCTGTCCTCTGCTTTATTGATTCTCTATAGGAATGCCGGATGGAGCCAAGCACTTCGCTCTGCAGCCCCATAGTTAATGAATGGAGAACTGCCTATCAATATCCTGTTGGTAGGTGATGACTTGTTTTTACCGGACAACCCCTACCGTTTAGGAAAGGAATTGGAAGAGGAATGATTGACATCAAAAAGGCCAGCTCCTTCAAACTCTTGCAGTCTGATTACATCCATTGAGGTTCACTTTCATAATGGCCAGCTTTTGTCTTACAATGTCAAGAGCTGGGCTCCCACCTTTAGCTAACGGAGCGCATTGTCAAGCTTTTGGTCGCCTTTAAGGAGGTAAATAAGTCCTTCAAAGAGGTCACTAAAAGTTATGAAACTCCTTGCTTGTGTGCACCATCAAACAGTGCTAGTTTAAAGTTTTAATACCTAATGACCAGTCGTTAGGGACATAAAGCTGCTTCTAGAACGAGTACATATAGATGTGTCTCCGTGTAGGGGTTTTTCTATTTAGTGGTGGTTTATATTTTTTTCGCTGTGAGATTGCAGCCTTGTTTTATTGTCCATGAAGATGGACACGTCACATTAACTTTTTGCAACGTGCTAATTTTTTATGGTGTAGTATATGCACCGTCATCTACGACTGTGTTTTTGCTTTTGCTGTTATGTTTGTGGGGTTTTTGTTTTTCATTTTTATCTGTGTGTCAAATTTAAGCTTTTCCTACAAATGAGAGATATGTAAGAACATGTATTAATACGTAAAAGTAACGGATAATGCGAAAGTCAGTTCTTTATTTGTTTAGACCCATTCACACGTTAAGGATTTGACATAGCTTTCGTCTCAGGTAACATCTGATCAGTGGGTGCCGGGTGTCTGATATTGATGACCAAGTCCTGGACAAACCCTTTAATTTTCCAGGCCAGGAATTTTTCTGATGGACCATATTTTAGAAAGATCCATATACAGTGTACGTGGTACCTATAAACGCTACGTTAGATGTCCTTGCTTGGTAATTCGGTGAGTTCACAAGCAGTTTTAGGATAAAACCCCAGCACGGTTTACTATTTAATTACCTAGTGTGACCCTTTTTTGTGGCATGTCCTAGGACTCAACTCCCTACCACCAGAACATATGGGCATCGCTGGCAGCTGATGAGTTAATTTTATTTTTCTATTTTCTTACTCGCTCAAATTGTCGGCAGCCAAGATAAAAAGAACCTCAGATCGTTAGCATATGCAGCACACAAGCACGGGGGACTGATCTTCAAAGTCACAAGTCAACTTATTTGGAACGAGATAACTTGCAGAGCTGACGTTTGAAGCTCCGCGAAACGCGCTGTCGCCGCACACACAGGAAGGAGATGTTTGTAGGCTTGTTCGGGCCTCACTTGTGCAAGCGTGCCCTGCATGGCATGTTCCGGAAGTGGAGAAATACACTTGTCTGTCTGCTGCGTAGGGCGATACGGTCTCACGGTGCACCTGCAAAACGGCCGTCTGTGCAACGATAATATTATAAGGGATGTGCGCCTCCTTACTGACATTGTGCACTCATTGTGATAAAGAAGTATGGACGATTCACACTGTCAGGTTTACAAATCCTGGATTATTATAGAAAAGTAAAGAAAAGCAAAATAGAGTGCAAATATAAGGTCTGGAACTATCACTTTATAGTCCAAGATAGATAGATAATAGATAGATAGATAGATAGATAGATAGATAGATAGATAGATAGATAGATAGATGATAGATAGATAAATAGATAGATAGATAGATAGATAGATAACAGATAGATGATAGATAGATAGATAGATAGATGATAGATAGATAATAGATAGATAGATAATAGATAGATAGATAGATAGATAACAGATAGATGATAGATAGATAGATAGATGATAGATAGATAATAGATAGATAGATAGATAATAGATAATAGATGATAGATAGATAGATGATAGATAATAGATAGATAGATAGATTGATGATAGATAGATAACAGATGATAGATAGATAATAGATAATAGATGATAGATAGATAGATAGATAGATAGATGATAGATAATAGATAGATAGATTGATGATAGATAGATAACAGATAGATAGATAGATAGATAGATAGATAGATAGATAACAGATAAATAGATTATAGATAGATAATAGATGATAGATAGATAATAGATAGATGATAGATAATAGATAGATGATAGATGATAGATAATAGATAATAGACAGATGATAGATAGATAGATAGATAGATAGATAATAGATAGATAGATAATAGATAGATAGATAGATAACAGATAGATGATAGATAGATAATAGATGATAGATAGATAATAGATAGATGATAGATAATAGATGATAGATAGATGATAGATAACAGATAAATAGATTATAGATAGATAATAGATGATAGATAGATAATAGATAGATGATAGATAATAGATGATAGATAGATGATAGATAATAGATAATAGACAGATGATAGATAATAGATAGATGATAGATAGATAGATGATAGATAATAGATAGATAATAGATAGATAGATAGATGATAGATAGACATAGATAGATGAGAGATAGATAGATGATAGATAGATGATAGATAGATAATAGATAGATAATAAATAGATAGATAATAAATAAATAGATAGATAGATGATAGATAATAGATAGATAGATGATAGATAGATAGATGATAGATAGATAGATTTATATGAAAGTGCAGTCTGAATAAGTAGTAACCCAGCAGGACACAAGGATGAGCGGTGCCCTTTGAATATGTTGTTTTTTTCGCTGGGTGCTTTTCTAGGCTTATACGCAAAGCGTCAGGATACGAATGTAACTCCGGTTGCAAACACCTGGGGCAAGACAAGCATGTTTCATTTTATTGCCTTTACCCTAATCCATGTCCACACCCTAATGCTAGCCTTAGTTAAGGTTCCAAAAAGTATGTTATATCATAAAAGTTTTTATAATGTTAGTATTTTATTATCTATCTTGAACAGGTGCCACTTTTTATTAAAACAAAATTGTGGACAACTCCCAATAGGTCTTTGTGTTTCCTCTTACAAAATGACAAGTGAGAGGAGAGGGAGACAGTAAAGATCACAGTGCAGATCTTGTGCAGTGCACATCATTCAGTTGTGTTGCTGCATATGCAGAGCGCAACAGGCTAGGTGAGTTTGTGTTAGGCTGCACACTGCATAGACAGCAACTAAAATGATAAAGCTCACTTCATTACACTGAAGCTTTGTAAGCCTATCAGCATGCTACATGTAGGTCCATAATTACCCGATCCCAAACTCTTAAGACCAATGATTCACTCAGGATTATTGAGATTATGTAACTTGCCTTATTGTTGATCCTGATCCATCCCGGTTTTGTTGAACGCAAATTTCCTACGGTCCTGCTATTTCAGGGCGAGGAGGGCGAGGCCTGGCTGTAGACTTTGCAATGACGACGTCTATGAAGTTTCCATAAGTCACATTGTTTGTTTTATTTTTATTTCTTCCACTTTTTTAACCAGAGGAAATTCAAGCGACACACTCAAATGCTCGGCCAACTTATGTAAGAGCCAAGCAAACTCATCCAGCTCTTTATAGGACAGACTAATGAGGTCTGGTTTAGTAATTGATCTAATAACAGTTCCCCATCCGGCTACTGGACGTACATAAATTCCAGGGAGGTCGGAGGATGGACCAGGATGGGGTCCAACCTGTTTTGTACCTATTTCTTGGACACTTGTTAATAGGATTATGGTTAGTCCTCCTCTTGGAACAACTTCTCCGAGTACTCCTGGTTAATGTTGAAATTGCATAATAGTTTTTTGGCAGACCCTACAAGGCAGGCGCACCGATATGAGCTCCTTGTTCTATTAGCTTTTTCATGTGGTTTAGCTGAAAACCAGACGATGTCAAGTCAATTGCCAAATCCCTTCTGAGAGTCAAATACTGAAAGATGCCAACTGCTCCACCATTAAATGAACGATTAGTGTTCGTGAAGAGGAAACTAAGCCATTTCACCTGTGTGTCCAACAAGTCACATGTCTCACATGATACACTTGAGGTAAAATTTAAGGTTACCGTGTCCACCTCATGACTTTATAGAAATTCTTGCAACTGCCAAACAAGTTCTTTTCCCTACGGTAACATTGATATCTCATGAGGTAGACCACAATTTTACCATGGTAGTTACTTGACTATAATCTGATTAAATGGCTTCTATATGATGTCTGGGATAAGCACCCCATTTGACCCACCAAATTCAGCCAGATGTAGAAGAGGTGGAGGTCCATGTGTATTACGCACTCAATTAAAGTCAGTAGAGGTTATGAAGACAGTTAAGTCATTGCTGATTTCGGTGGGACTAGCCAACCATCTTTCGCATATGGAGACCTCCCAAATTACTCCTGACATATAATATCAGGGAGACCCACTCATTGCAGCCTCATATAAAAGAAGAGGACGTCCACGTGTATCACCCTCTCAATTGAAGTCAGTAGAGATAATAGAGACAGCAAACCAATAGATATTTTGGTGGTACTAGCCAACCAACTTATGTGTATGGAGAACTCCCCACTCACTCCCTAAAGATAATATTGGGGAGACCCACCCATTGCAGCCACATATAGAAGAGGCAGACGTCCATGTGTGTGATCTTCTCATTTGAAGACAGCACAGGTTATGGAGACAGTTAGCCAATGCCTATTTCGGTGGGACTCGTCAACCATCTTACATATATTGAGACCTTCCCAATCTCTGCCAATATATGTTTTAGGGGGAGACCAACTCATAGCATCCACATTTAGAAGAAGTAGATGTCTATGTGTGTGGCTCTCTCAGTTGAAGACGGTAAAGGTTATTAGAGGCAGCTAAACAAATGACTCCCTCAGACATAACATTTTAGATGAAAGTTGGCCAAATGCGTCAATTTCAGCTGGACCATGTTACGTTTGGAGACATCCTCACTCTCCCCCGACAAATGAGAAAAGGATCAAACAGTTGGAATTTCAATTCCCGATTCTTTTGTTTTCAGGGCAGGTGTTTGGCAGTGCCATTCACCTCTCTCACAGCTGAGCGCTCATGTTCATGGGGAATCGGGAGAGATTGAGATCTGTCAAACCAACATTCTGCTGACGGCCACCTCATGTGTATGTCCTGCTTTAACTTCTCTCTAGAGCAGGGGTCCCCAACTCCAGTCCTCAAGGCCCACCAACAGGTCATGTTTTCAGGATTTCCTTTGCATTGCACAGGTGATGCAATTATTACCTGGGCAAGACTAAGGAAATCCTGAAAACATGACATGTTGGTGGGCCTTGAGGACTGGAGTTGGGGACCCCTGCTCTAGAGGACCAGGTTTATGGTTAACTCAGGCAGCCTATGAAAATGGTGTAATATTTTAGTTTTCCTGCATCTTCCACCCCAAAAGGGAAATAAACACTTTCAGATTCCCAATAAAGATTACATTGAATAATTGGATTCACTAATGATCTTGATTTTTCTTTGTTAACCATTGAAGTATTCTTGTTCTTTTGGACTTTCCTAGACTTTATATGTCTTATATGCACTAACAAATGAAAACAAGCAAGAGTACCATGGAGAGATTCCCCCTATGTGTTGGATGTTTTTATTATGTTTTGTGGGATGATTTCAGATGGTATAGAAAAATCTCTTTTTCCTTTTTTTTTTCTAGACCCCAGACAGACGCAGTCATCCCCACCATGGTCGTATGACCAGTCGTATCCATCGTATCTGAGCCAGATGACCTCTCCATCCATTCATTCCACCACCCCCTTGTCCTCCAGCCGAGGGACAGGGCTTCCTGCTATCACCGATGTTCCTCGTCGCCTCTCAGGTACTGTCACTATGTGAATATTTGGATATTTATCTACGTCATATGAACCATGGTTGTCTTCAAGACCATACCTTTAGGAAATATCAATGGCGAGTAAACATAAGATAATTCTCATTGCGTTGGAGAGATGTGGGTTTAAGCTCACGCTATAAAAATATTATTGTACATTTAAGAGTCGGATTGTATATTTATTGTTTTATAGCGCTAATGACATTATTACATCGTTGTGTGGGTGTACTAAAATAAAATAGAGCCCGTCACACCCAAAATCTGCCCACGTCTGACAACAGGTGAAATATCCCCTCCAAGGTCTAATGTTTTTTTATTGAGACGACGTGGAATTTTCGGATCATGGGATCATTGATGACAAATGGGGAGTCAGGCGGTAAATGGTTGCACAGGCGTCACTTACTCGGATCTCACACACTGTACATGCAGTTTTACGAACCATTTTAGGCGACATTTTAAAAAAACAATAATTCGAATGTTTTAGCCACAATTCTAAAAGACTGCGGCAAAGCTGACACCTGGGAGAGCATCCTAAGTCCTGTTAGTCATTACATACAGTTTTTATAGTAAGAACTGTGCTGCCTTTTAAAAATCCCAGAACCAGAATACTCGCACTTGTAGGATTTTAGCAGTGAATTCGTTCGTAGACCTGCATGAAATCCGCATCCCATGCCTCCGAATGGAGTCATTTTGCGACCACTACCAGTTTATTTCGGTTGAAAACGCATAGGGCAACAGTGCACCAGATCCAGGTAACGCGATCAAAGGCTGGGTCCAACAGGACCCGGGGGGAGGGGGCAAACTCACCCTAGGTTTCAGTTTGAGACATCCATCATTCATGTACAATAGATGTGCACACTGAACGTATGGCGAGGAGTCAGAAGCTGATTCTGCTCCATACAGAGCGGATGCCGACTGTGTTACATAGCTGGCACCCGAGTCTAACTGCTAGGATCAGAACTAGCTCCGATCACATCAGTATAATCTCGTAGATGCCACTGTCAATCATGACTGTGGCATTTAAGGGGTTAGAAATGGGGGAAATTGTGCCTTCGAAGCCTCACCAGTAGCTCCGGGGCATGATTGCAAGGTGTCGATAGCATTGTCGTTGCAGCAGGAGGGTCTACTGAACCGTCGTACAGGTTTTTACACCTATGAAGCCCAGCCTGTGCCTTGGCTTCAGAGGGAATACTTAATTCTCCAATGCACTGCCATATTACAGGATTTCAGTGAATTATATGAGATTTAGTAATACCAGTTTCAAGTCTCCTGGGGAGACCAATAACAATGTGTATATATATATATATATATACTAGATGGTGGCCCGATTCTAACGCATCGGGTATTTTAGAATATGCATGTCCACGTAGTATATTGCCCAGCGACGTAGTATATTGCCCAGCCACGTAATATATTGCCCAGTCACGTAGTATACAGTACAGAGCCACGTAGTATATTGCCCAGTCACGTAGTATACAGTACAGAGCCACGTAGTATATTGCCCAGTCACGTAGTATACAGTACAGAGCCACGTAGTATATTGCCCAGTCACGTAGTATACAGTACAGAGCCACGTAGTATATTGCCCAGCCACGTAGTATATTGCCCAGTCACGTAGTATATTGCCCAGTCACGTAGTATATTGCCCAGTCATGTAGTATATTGCCCAGTCACGTAGTATATTGCCCAGTCACGTAGTATATTGCCCAGCCACGTAGTATATTGCCCAGTCACGTAGTATATTGCCCAGTCACGTAGTATATTGCCCAGTCATGTAGTATATTGCCCAGTCACGTAGTATATTGCCCAGTCACGTAGTATATTGCCCAGCCACGTAGTATATTGTCCAGTCACGTAGTATATTGCCCAGCCATGTAGTATATTGCCCAGCCACGTAGTATATTGCCCAGCCATGTAGTACATTGCTCAGTGACGTAGTATATTGCCCAGCCACATAGTATATAGCAGAGCCACGTAGTACAGCATATTGCCCAGCCACGTAGTATATTGCCCAGCGACGTAGTATATTGTCCAGCCACGTAGTATATTGCCCAGTCACGTAGTATATTGCCCAGTCACGTAGTATATTGCCCAGTCACGTAGTATATTGCCCAGTCACTTAGTATATTGCCCAGCACAGAGCCACGTAGTATATTGCCCAGTCATGTAGTATATTGCCCAGCCACGTAGTATATTGCCCAGCCATGTAGTATATTGCTCAGTGACGTAGTATATTGCCCAGCCACATAGTATATAGCAGAGCCACGTAGTACAGTATATTGCCCAGCCACGTAGTATATTGCCCAGCGACGGAGTATATTGTCCAGCCACGTAGTATATTGCCCAGTCACGTAGTATATTGCCCAGTCACGTAGTATATTACCCAGCCACGTAGTAACATAGTAACATAGTTAGTAAGGCCGAAAAAAGACATTTGTCCATCCAGTTCAGCCTATATTCCATCATAATAAATCCCCAGATCTACGTCCTTCTACAGAACCTAATAATTGTATGATACAATATTGTTCTGCTCCAGGAAGACATCCAGGCCTCTCTTGAACCCCTCGACTGAGTTCGCCATCACCACCTCCTCAGGCAAGCAATTCCAGATTCTCACTGCCCTAACAGTAAAGAATCCTCTTCTATGTTGGTGGAAAAACCTTCTCTCCTCCAGACGCAAAGAATGCCCCCTTGTGCCCGTCACCTTCCTTGGTATAAACAGATCCTCAGCGAGATATTTGTATTGTCCCCTTATATACTTATACATGGTTATTAGATCGCCCCTCAGTCGTCTTTTTTCTAGACTAAATAATCCTAATTTCGCTAATCTATCTGGGTATTGTAGTTCTCGCATCCCCTTTATTAATTTTGTTGCCCTCCTTTGTACTCTCTCTAGTTCCATTATATCCTTCATGAGCACCGGTGCCCAAAACTGGACACAGTACTCCATGTGCGGTCTAACTAGGGATTTGTACAGAGGCAGTATAGTGCTCTCATCATGTGTATCCAGACCTCTTTTAATGCACCCCATGATCCTGTTTGCCTTGGCAGCTGCTGCCTGGCACTGGCTGCTCCAGGTAAGTTTATCATTAACTAGGATCCCCAAGTCCTTCTCCCTGTCAGATTTACCCAGTGGTTTCCCGTTCAGTGTGTAATGGTGACATTGATTCCTTCTTCCCATGTGTATAACCTTACATTTATCATTGTTAAACCTCATCTGCCACCTTTCAATAGTATATTGCCCAGCCACGTAGTATATTGCCCAGCCACGTAGTATATTGCCCAGCCACGTAGTATATTGCCCAGTCACGTAGTATATTGCCCAGTCACGTAGTATATTGCCCAGCCACGTAGTACAGCATATTGCCCAGCGGCGGAGTATATTGCCCAGTCACGTAGTATATTGCCCAGTCACGTAGTATATTGCCCAGTCACTTAGTATATTGCCCAGCACAGAGCCACATAGTATAGAGACTTAAAAAAAAATAATTAACATATACTCACCTTCCGAAGGCCCGTTGAAGTCCTGCTATACTCACCATCCGCCGCCTTTCCCGCTCCTCGCCACGCTCCCAGGACCGCTCCATTGCAAGCGGCAGCTTCCGGTCCCAGGGCTGGTGTGAGCAGGACCTATGATGACGTCGCGGTCACATGACCATTACGTCGCGGCAGGTCCTTGTCGCACACCAGCCCTGGGACCGGAAGCTGCCGCTTGCAATGGAGCGGTCCCGGGAGTGTGGTGAGGAGCGAGAAAGGCGGCGGAGGGTGAGTATAACAGGTTTTTTTATTTTTTTTTTTATTTTTAACATGACATATTTTTACTATTGATGCTGCATAGGCAGCATCACTAGTAAATAGTTGGGGACACACAGGGTTAATAGCAGCGGTAACGGACTGCGTTACACCGCGGACCATTACCGCTGCCATTAACCCTGTGTGAGCGGTGAGTGGAGGGGATTACGGAGCGGGCGCCGGGCAGTGAGTGCAGGGGAGTAGGGGAGGGAATAATAATAATCTTTATTTTTTATATAGCGCTAACATATTCCGCAGCGCTTTACAGTTTGCACACATTATCATCACTGTCCCCGATTGGGCTCACAATCTAGAACTGTGGCCGTCACTGATTGGTCGCGGCAGCCATGACAGGCAGCTGCCGAGACCAATCAGCGAACGAATAACCGTGACAGAAGGACAGACAGACGGAAGTACCCCTTAGACAATCATATATATAGATACGGTATATATATTAAAGAAAAGCATATATTTTTTTAAATATAAAAGTTCACATCACCCAATATAAAAATTGAAATTTCCCAGAACATAAAATCTTGAAAAAATAAAAAAGTTACAGCTCTTAGAATAAAAGGAGGGAAAATAGAAAGGTAAGAGGAGGCCATTCTTTCCTGTGCTGCACCCAAGCCAAAAGTGACAGAGCCTTGACCAACGTGTGGTTTGGATACGGTTCGATCGGAGAACCCTTCTTAATTTAAATGGGAACCTGACAGCTGACACATGTTGCCCGATCCACAAGAGGAATCCTATCACTCCAGGGCAGTGGGTGGGGACAGGCTGGCGAGACCCGACTTGTGGCTCAGTCTCGAGCATCTATCAAACTATGTTTTTCCGATTTTTCTTGAATTTTTCAAGCCCCATTAAAATTGTTGCCGGGTTCGCCTTTGGCTGCCACTCATCTAAAATTACAATAAAGGCGACCATCAATCATTCCCCGGCACGACACGTCAGATTGTCGTGTGGTCTCTCGTGAACCCAAAGCCCTTCACGTGTCGCTCCACGCCGTGGATACAGATTAAGTGCACACGTTGCGTTGTCTGCTAGAAGAGTCTGCGCCGTGACAGCCCTAATTCCCTCCCTTGATCCACGGTAACAAATGTTGCCTCTCAGCGCCCCCCGCAGACCATAAATCACATGGATCTGACACTATAGCGTTTTAAATTCGTCTTATCAAAAAAATCAGATTAAGCACACAGCTCTCACCCCACTCCCCACCACCATCACTTATTTCCCTGGAGATTTAACTTTTCACTATTCGATCAGAGTTATAAATGAAGGTTGATCCGGCGCACATGTTGTAAGAGCCGCCGCCTTTGTAGTCTCGTCCGGTGCAGAATTCCTGATCGGGCCGTGACTGACAAGTGTTCGCCTATTACCCACTTGACCATCAGTTGCTTTTTCCTTTTTTTTTTTTTTTTTTTTTTTCGACATTGTTACCTTCTCCGTATTTGGAATTTTTTTTTTGCTTTTTAAAGGCATAGACAGCGAGGGGAGTCTTATCGTCTGTCCTGGTTTTAAAGGGTCTTATCTCAGGCTCCTAACCACATCTGAAACTTCTTGCTCATTATGAATTTCATGGCAGCGGATTTACTAAAAGTGTTTCCATATGTTGCTTCCTAATATATCTCATCTTTTTTTTTTTCTCTCCGAGCGGAATAAGAACGCACGCACGCACGCACGCATGCTGGCTGGAAATGACTGCAGGATGTGACAGAGCAGTCACATGGCCACATTGGCACTGTGTGTGGGCTCTCCGCGCAGCCAGCTGCCCCAGGACTAGCTTTTGTAGTGTCGCGGATCTAGTTTCAAAGTCAAAAATACTCCACCCTCCCCTACTTCACTTTTTTTTTTTTTTTGCCCAAACTTTTCCTAGTTTGTAATCAATCTGTCAGGGAGCCCTGCTGATTTCTGTTTAATGAACACTGTCCTGTGCTGGGGAGACTTTGTTGTGAAGCAAAAATTTTAAAAAAAAACCCTAAATATTCAACTTAAGTGTTGGATTTATGTAGAATTGAAATGAATATTCTTCTTCTGTTGCGCACATGGTCCGTCTTTTGCCTTCGAAAGCGGCTTAAAGAAGTGACTGATTTATTCTACTGGAGGCTTCTGCTTGGAAGCCGCCACTATGTTATATATGGGATAAAAAAACGAAAAAAATGTTTAAAAAAAAAAAAAGACGTCAGAAGCAAAGCCACAAAAAAAAAAAAAAGAGACAAAACAGATCTCAGAAAAGAAAATAAAGCCACCATTTTCCTGAATCTTCTTTTGCTGCAAAAAATGGCAACTAACCGACACTGTGCACTGTTGGGGTATGTGTCCACAGGGTGTTTTTGCAGAGTTTTCAGAGGGGAAACGGAACAGAACCTCAGAAGTTTTCAGGAGTTTTCGAGGAGGAAATTGGAGAGTTTCCGCTCAGTCTCTGCTTCAAAACCTCCTCGAAAAACTCTGAGCGCACACTACCAATATGCAGAAACTGAGCTAAAACTCGTCAAACAAGCCTTCGTCAAAAACTTTGAGGTTCTTCTTAGTTTTGTGCACAAAATCTGAGACTATGTGCAAGCGACGTTTTTTTTCTGCCCGGAATCCACCTAAAAAAGCTCTGTAAAAGAGCAATATAAAATGAACATAGTGCAGAGCAATGCCAAAATGATACCTGTACACATGTTCTGTCTTACATCACTTCTTTTAACCCTTCCAAGCCCTGAAGCAGTTGGAAGAAATAACATGGGTCTGTGTCCTGCCACCCCCACCTACTGGCTGTTTGCAGCTGCCTGGTGTACCCAGTATGCTGACCATAAGATCAAAGCCCCATACACCATGTAGTGGCTGTTCTGGGGTACTGCAGCCCTATTATACATGTGATCTGAATCACCCAAGAACGGCTACTACTCAGTACACCATGTACAACTTTCATTGGAGGGAGCTGCAAACAGTTGGTCGGTGGAAGTGCTACTTGACTGACCCCCACAGATCTGATACTGATGACCTATACTTTCGATGTGAAGAATAGTTCATCAATATATCAGAGGGAGAGGCCATCAATATATTTGAAGTATACATCATCAATTCAATAGATCCAAAGAATAGGTCATGAATATATCCAAATGATAGGTCATGAATATATCTGAAGGATAGGTCATCAATATCTACTATATAATTGTCTAAGGGTCACTTCCGTCTTTATGTCTGTCACGGATATTCATTGGTCGCGGCCTCTGTCTGTCATGGAATCCAAGTCGCTGATTGGTCGTGGCAAAACGCCCACGACCATTGCCACGACCAATCAGCGACGGGCGCAGTCCGGCGGCAATATGGCCGCTCCTTCCTCCCCGCAGTCAGTGCCCGCTCCGTACTCCCCTCCAGTCAGCACTCACACAGGGTTAATGGCAGCGTTAACAGACCACGTTATGCCGCAATGTAATGCACTCCATTAAAGCTGCTGTTATCCCTGTGTGACCAACGTTTAACTATTGCTGCCTATGCAGCATCAATAGTAAAAAGATCTAATGTTAAAAATAATTTAAAAAATTAAAAATCATCATATACTCACCCTCCGGCGCCTTCCCGCTCCTCGCGATGCTCCGGTAACCGCTCCATGCAAGCGGCAGGTTCTGGTGGTAAGGATGGTATGCGACAAGGACCTGCCATGACGTCACGGTCATGTGACCGCGACGTCATCACAGGTCCTGCGTCCATACCAACCCTGGGACCGGAAGCTGCCGCATGCACCGCACACAGGGCCAGGACTTCAACGGAGGGTGAGTATATGTTTATTTTTTATTTTAAGTCTGTATACTACATGGCTCTGTGCTGTATACTCCGTCGCTGTGCAATATACTATGTGGCTGGGCAATATACTACGTGACTGGGCAATATACTACGTGGCTAGGCAATATACTACGTGGCTGGGCAATATACTACGTGGCTGGGCAATATACTACGTCACTGGGCAATATACTACCTGGCTGGGCAATATACTACGTGGCTGGGCAATATACTACGTGGTTGGGCAATATACTACGTGACTGGGCAATATACTACGTGACTGGGCAATATACTACGTGGCTGGGCAATATACTACTTGACTGGGCAATATACTACGTGGCTGGGCAATATACTACCTGGCTGGGCAATATACTACGTGGTTGGACAATATACTACGTGACTGGGCAATATACTACGTGGCTGGGCAATGTACTACGTGGCTGGGCAATATACTACGTGGCTGGGCAATATACTATGACTGGGCAATATACTACGTGGCTGGGCAATATACTACGTGGCTGGGCAATATAGTACGTCATTGGGCAATATACTACGTGGCTGGGCAATATACTACGTCACTGGGCAATATACTACCTGGCTGGGCAATATACTACGTGGCTGGGCAATATACTACGTGGTTGGGCAATATACTACGTGACTGGGCAATATACTATGTGACTGGGCAATATACTACGTGACTGGGCAATATACTACGTGACTGGGCAATATACCACGTGGCTGGGCAATATACTACGTGACTGGGCAATATACTACGTGGCTGGGCAATATACTACGTGGCTGGGCAATATACTATGTCGCTGGGCAATATACTATGTGGCTGGGCAATATGCTATGTGGCTGGGCAATATACTACGTGGCTGGGCAATATACTATGTCACTGGGCAATATACTACGTGGCTGGGCAATATACTACATGACTGGGCAATATACTACGTGGCTGGGCAATATACTACGTGGCTGGGCAATATACTACGTGGCTGGGCAATATACTACGTGGCTGGGCAATATACTATGTCACTGGGCAATATACTACCTGGCTGGGCAATATACTACGTGGTTGGGCAATATACTACATGGCTGGGCAATATACTACCTGGCTGAGCAATATACTACGTGGTTGGGCAATATACTACGTGACTGGGCAATATACTATGTGGCTGGGCAATATACTACGTGGCTGGGCAATATACTACGTGACTGGGCAATATACTACGTGGCTGGGCAATATACTACGTGGCTGGGCAATATCCTACGTGGCTGGGCAACATACTACGTGGCTGGGCAATATACTACGTGGCTGGGCAATATACTACGTGACTGGGCAATATACTACGTGGTTGGGCAATATACTACGTGGCTGGGCAATATACTACGTGGCTGGGCAATATACTACGTGGCTGGACAATATACTACGTCGCTGGGCAATATACTACGTGGCTGGGCAATATACTACGTGGCTGGGCAATATACTACGTGGCTGGGCAATATACTACGTGGCTGGGCAATATACTAAGTGGCTGGGCAATATACTACGTGGCTAGGCAATATACTACGTCACTGGGCAATATACTACGTGGCTGGGCAATATACTACGTGGCTGGGCAATATACTATGTCACTGGGAATATACTACGTGGCTGGGCAATATACTACATGACTGGGCAATATACTACGTGGCTGGGCAATATACAACGTCACTGGGCAATATACTATGTGGCTACAATATACTATGTGGCTGGGCAATATACTACGTGGCTGGGCAATATACTACCTGGCTGAGCAATATACTACGTGGTTGGGCAATTTACTACGTGACTCGGCAATATACTACGTGGCTGGGCAATATCCTACGTGGCTGGGCAACATACTACGTGGCTGGGCAATATACTATGTGACTGGGCAATATACTACGTGACTGGGCAATATACTACGTGGTTGGGCAATATACTACGTGGCTGGGCAATATACTACGTGGCTGGGCAACATACTACGTGGCTGGGCAATATACTACGTGGCTGGGCAATATACTACGTGACTGGGCAATATACTACGTGGCTGGGCAATATCCTACGTGGCTGGGCAACATACTACGTGGCTGGGCAATATACTACGTGGCTGGGCAATATCCTACGTGGCTGGGCAACATACTACGTGGCTGGGCAATATACTATGTGACTGGGCAATATACTACGTGGCTGGGCAATATTCTACGTGGCTGGGCAATATAGTACGTGGCTGGGCAATATAGTACGTCATTGGGCAATATACTACGTGGCTGGGCAATATACTACCTGGCTGGGCAATATACTACGTGGCTGGGCAATATACTACGTGGGCTGTGCAATATACTACGTGGACATGCATATTCTAGAATACCCGATGCGTTACAATTGGGCCACCATCTAGTATACTATAAGTCCTGTAAAATCTCTTTCTGTAGGTCTGATAGGTTTCTGCAAGGGTTCTGCTCTATTGTTTTGAAGTCTATATCAGCTCCACTTATCGGAAGCCCAACGTGATATCTGTTTTCTACCCGTATATTTCCTATGTTTTCCAAAAGTGACAACAAAAAGTGTCTAAAATGATAGCTCCTCCTAGGGTTGTCACCATTCAGTTCAAGCTTCTGAATAGCAGATGTGGCTTTTCATCTAGTGTGTATTATTGCATCTTACTGTAGTTTTATGAGTGTTTACGTGAAGACACCAAATGGTCTTCTCAGCACTATGTTTTTGCAATGGAGAGGAAACCCATAAAAATATACAAGAGAGATCATGCAAAACTACTGGTTCAATTTTGAATTCAGGACCTCATGTGGTCCTGGTGGATCGCATAACCGCACAGCAAGGCTATAAATGGCACATTATTGGTAGGCCACATGTACCTTGGACATGGAGACTCACGAGTCCACGTTCAGTCTACAGGTCAACTTCCCTTCGGAAGCTCAATTCCCTTGTGAGAACCTCTTCTTGTGACTCTTGTGCAGTTAAAGACTTTATATTAAGCAAATATTTGATCAGAGAATGTTTCCATCTCTTTCCTCTCCACATTCTGGGGCTTCTATGTCACCGTGTGCTGCATTTATCAACGCACAGTAAGCAAATATCACTTTATTAACCCCAGGCAAAACCGTAAATATTATTCTGTGGCTGGATAGTGCAGATAGCTTGGAGAGCGTTCGTTTGCCTTTTCACGGACCATTCTGACCTTTTGTTTATGACAGGGAGGAGAAAATGTTCTCTACCTCTGCTCATGTGATGGCGCCTTCAAGGAAATGGCCTCCTGACTTCAGGACACAGTTTGTTTATGGTGTTTACTCGGAGTTTGTAAATAACCATCATCTTTGATTTCCTGTTCCGTGCCTGTAAACGTTCCAGTCTGATTTACTTCTGTAGGGGGAGGCCCACTTGCTTGGTTTGTTAACAGCAGTGTTGTCCCAGAAGGACAAAATTTGTACAACTTATAGTGGTCAGATGTCTCAACCAAATTACCCAAAGCAAAGTTGGCCAGACACAGGTGTCTACCTAATCTCAATCCTATGTGTTGATGGCACATATTAGTCCTGAACAGTAACGTAATGACAGTGGGTTTAGAAGGTTGCAGTCCCACCTGGACCTACTGAGCCAAGTGGTGCCCAAAAGAATCATAGAATGTTAGAATGGGAAGGAACCTCCAGGGTCATCGTGTCCAATCCCCTGCTCAACGCAAGATTCACTAAACCATCTCAGACAGATGTCTGTCCAACTTTTGAAGACTTCCATTGGAGGAGAAACCAAAACCTCTTGTGGCAGCCCGTTCCTCTCATTTGAGAAGGCCACAGCACTATAAAATACCCACGATAGTTGGGGGTCCTGATGTTGAGTATGCATTGGGTTCCAAGAGCTTCAAGTTAAACTACTGGGTCTGATCAATGAATGTTGGAGATGGCAGGCTGCAATCGCCATATGTGACCAGGCTCTTACCTTTTGGACCACTTTTTATATATACAATTCCACTGATGAATCCTCGTGGCAGAAGCGCACATAGGGTATTTATAGGGACAGCTGTGAACTGCCCTTCTAAGGGTGGGACCTCAAGGAGAGGCATTACCTGTTTTGAGGGACTGTTGGGGCTAACTTATGGATGCCTCTTTGGATGCCTCTTATGTGACTACTGATACCCATGTATCCCACCAGCAGGATCAACTAAACTGGTGAGATCATTCTATTTATTTCTGCTCACACATGTTTTTTTCCCATTGAATGGATCAAGGTGTACCTGATAGCAACACCAAGTGTTACATGACCAGTGTTTAGTATCATTCCTTTCATGGTGAATTTTTATGCAGTGTTGTTCCATTGAAGGATTTAGTGCATTTTTTAATGGTACTCACTGGATACCTCCATTTTTGATCAATGGTTTATTCACCATTTTAGTGTTTTTTATGGCTATTATTTAATTGATATTTATTAAAAGTTACATTTTAATACCTCTCGCTTTGGAATCACAGCCGGCACTATTCGTCTGATTTTTATCAAAATAAGAAGCTTATTACCTAGTTTACTTGCCAGTGTATTCTTTGCAGTTTTTCTGCATCAGCTGCCATTCAAGTCAAAACCAGATGGCGTTATGCCATCTTTTGCCATCTCCTTCACTATTTGAAATCCGATTACTATGGCATCAATAGAGAGACTACTAAAGTTATAATACTTCTGCCCCTTCTTACTTGCTCCATTTGCAACCAAATTGTCCCCCTTGTCAATCAGGCCAAAACTAGATAGTGTTGTGCTGGCATCTCAGCAACGGTCATACCTTGCCCTCTGGAACCACAGGCTGCTCTATCAGATTTTTGTATGGAGAGCCTTATTGTCAAGTCTACCTGTCCATTCTCAGACCATGTATTCCATGCAATTAATCTGTTAGTCTTGTGCTTTCAAGATGGCATAAGTCTCACGTTGGCCTTTGCCATCTCAATTACTAGTACGCAAATTTTTGTAAAATTACGTCTAGATGGAGAAGCTTATTGTCATACCTACTTGCCTCTTCTCAGGCCTTATATTCCTTGCAAATAATCTGAAGACAGGACTGGATGGCCTTGTGCTTTCAAGATGTCATAAGTCTCATGTTGCCCTTTGCCATTTCAGGCTGCGCTAGTACTCAGATTTTTGTAAAATTTTGTAAAATGACATTTACGGTAGATGGAGAACCTTATTGTCCTACCTGCTTGCTTCTCCTCAGGCCATGTATTCCTTGCAATTAATCTGTTCCACCAGCCACTGAGGTCAGGACTGGATGGCATTTTGCTGTCAGGATGGCATAAGTCGCATGTTGCCCTTTGCCATCTTAGGCTGCCTTAGTAATCAGATTTTTCGAAAAATAAATGTAGATGGAAAAACCTTCAGCCTTGTTTTGCTCCAATATTCGACTTTCATGGTTGCGTTAGCCTAATCGAATGCAAGAGTACACGAAAATGACTTTGTAATAATCTGGCGAATTAATATAAGGATCATTATACAATTACGTTGACAAGCCGACGCAGCGCTCTCTTTACGTCTGCTACCGTAATTGAGAACGAAAGACCAAAGCTCGGCAAACCAGGGACGCATTTGTTCTCCATCACTTCCCGTAAACCGCATGATTTGGCCAGTAATTGTTACATGAATGGCAAGTGACATTACCTGGCATAAGTGAGTGTGTGCGGAGAACGGTCATGACACGGTTGTTAGGCCTCCGAATTCTGCAGACGACAACAGGTAAAAGGGTAAACGAGAAGAATTAGCCATTGAGAAGCAGACAGACCGAGCTGGAGCCGAGCCAACCCTGAGACTTTAATGAGACTCCTGCAACAAACTAACTGGAAACACATGCCGTTTAATTGTTCCTCGTTTCTGACCGGCGCAATATATTTCGTAGTAAAGGGAAGGTGTTGTAGCTGCAGTTTGAATACTTCAGCGTTTAATTTACTTATTTATTGCCCTTTCAATTGACTTTTTGGGTTACAAGTGAGCGTGGATAACACAAATATGTGCCATTTACATTTACTGGCTGCAGAGTTGTTCCGCGACTCCCTTATTATACGGTACTGTGGTCTCCATGGCTTTAACGCATTAATCCTAACCTGACCCACCTGAACCATTCCGGAGGCTAGCCCCTACGCAGTCGCCTCTTAGAAAGCAATTACCGACTCCGTCAACCCTTGAAAATATTTTTATAGACAATTTTATGAAAAAAAAAATAAAGAAAAAAAAAGACTGACCACTGGCACTTTAACTGACAAGTTATTGACCTATTATAGTTTTATAGCGCAGCTTCAGCACCACCGCTGCTATCGGTGTAGAAGAGAAATGCTGCCTCTTACAGGACGGGAATGCAAAAATTAACAAAATATAAAACAAATACAAAGATCGGCGCAAGTGAAGGTAAAAGATTGCAATTGGTATGTGATATGGAAATAGAATGGGTCGTTATTACAGAAAGAGTCAGAGGGGAGGAGAAATTCTTGGGGCTCGGCCCCCTCAGTGTGTCAGTAATACCTGGAATGTTCTTTTAAATGTTTACCATAACATTTTGCTTTTTTTTCATAAATTGATTAATACCCTCTAACATTAAATGATTTGCCCGGTGAAAACAAGATCAAATACTTGGTTGATCGAAGCGGGGTCATTCTACTGGGTCCAACACCGATCGGCAGAATGGGACACTTTTATTCTTGTTAGATTGGAATCTAGCGGTCGGGCAAGTGACCTGTCGTTTCACTTTGTAACAAAGATAAAAACGCCCCCCGTTTTGCCGATCGGTGCAGGTCCCAGCGCTCAGACCTCCACTTCTCAGTTATTACCTATCCTGTGGATAGGTACAACTTTCTTTCGATGGACAAACTCAATAAAATACATTATTTCAGTGATGTTCCATTGTAGCGAGCGTAAAGGGAATCTATCGTCAAACATTTAAGACAAATATGAATCACAGACAGAATTACAATGAGAGCAAACACCTCTAATATAAATGGGGAGGAGGCAAGTAACAGGATCCATCACTGACAATAGGTAATGAGTCTGTGCCTTCCCCCTCCCTGCATGATGACCTCTGCTCAGATCACAGAGCATGCCCACAACACTCTGTGATAGAAGTCAAGGATCTAAATGTTCCTATGGTCCTTGTGACTTCCATAAAAAATAAATCTCTGGACTTATTCGGGAAAGATGGTCACCCCCCATAGTCATGGAACAAAATAAGAGTAATCAAAGAATAAAAGCAGATTGCACAAAATGTTCCAATATCTGGTTGTAATTAGAAAAAAACATATGGTGATAGATTTCTATCAAATGCATGTCTATACTGTACAGATTTGCCAGGAATGTCCCGAAATTTGATACAGGATCTCAGTTATTGCAGGGTGTCCTGTTGGGTTTATATAAACCCCACCCCAAATTGGGTGTTGTTTAAGGGCTAGGACATTAGGAGGAGCGCGTTCTCAGGAAGATTTGGGGTGGGACTTAAATCTTTCTATTCCGCTATGTTGGTAAGTAGGCAGTCTAATATTCAGTATCCTTCCTTGGTCATCATCACTGGTCCTCATTTACTCCAAGACTAAATCATTGCTGAACTTTTGTCCCTTTACTGGTTCTCTAAGTCACTTTTTTTGGTTTACAAAAATCTGCTCATCATTCTCGTAACTCTATGTTTCAAGAACATTTTTATTCTAGGTTGAATTTATATTACTTTGTGTAAAACTTTAGCCTGATTGATGTTGAGCGCGTCCAAATAACACATTTTTGTTTTTCTTTTTTTTTTTTTTTAGGTGCCTCAGAGTTGGGTCCGTTCTCTGATCCCAGGCAGTTTACAAGTATTTCCTCACTAACGGAAAGTCGATTCTCGAACCCACGAATGCACTATTCTGCCACATTTACGTACACGCCTCCGGTCACCTCAGGGATGTCGCTGGGTATGTCACCAACCACTCACTATCATACGTATCTACCGCCTCCGTATCCAGGCTCCTCCCAGAACCAAAGTGGACCCTTCCAAACCAGCAGCACGCCCTATCTCTACTATGGTACATCGTCCGGATCCTACCAGTTTCCCATGGTTCCAGGGGGTGATCGTTCTCCTTCTAGAATGCTTCCTCCTTGTACAACAGCCAACGGCAATACGTTGCTCAACCCGAACATGGGCAGCCAAAATGATGGCGTGGATGCGGATGGCAGTCATAGCAGTTCCCCCACTGTTTTAAATTCTAGCGGTCGAATGGATGAGTCAGTATGGAGGCCATATTGATCCCAACTCCACTCCGAGAGCTACATAACTTCTAAGACTAATAGAAAACAAATGAAAGTGCCTTAACCATTCAAGAAAATGCCTTTTTTTTATATGGTGTCATATTCTATATGTGACGCCAAGACTTTGTTGCAATAGAACTTTCTGATAATTACCGCGATCATTTTTATATTAAAAAAAAAGACGGCTAAAGCACACTTTGCCTTAAACTATTTTTCTCTATTTCTTTTATATTTATATTGAACAAAAAAAAAACCATTCCAAAGAAAATAGTTAAAAAAAGAAACTCAGTTACTCTCTCAAGCGGGAAGAAAGAAAAAAAGTAGGAATCTAAGAAGACTTGTTCATTCCAGTACCAAAAATACCAAAAAAAAATATGCTATAAAAAAACTGTGCCTTATTTACAGGAAAAAAAAGGGAAAACCTCACATGCATCAAAAAGCTGCACAAAACAATGATCAAAATGTTTTCACAGTTGAATTTTGTGGAACGGTACAGACTCGGAACAATGCAAAATGCACTTCTCTCGAAATTTTCATTTCGCCATCTTACAACTGTAACGAAAAAAAAATCGTACGAGCAAAAAATAATTTTCCTATGCAACAGCAAATGTAACAATATCAGCTCCAATGGTATGAATTTTATTGTTCTTTAATTTTTAATTTATCGGTATGTGTAATCTTTTTTTGTTTTCTGGTAAGTTTGATTCATCTTAATGTTCTTTTTTTAATTTATAATTATTTAATAATATTTGGACCCTCAAGTGTTTCTTAATATAAAATTGTGTAGACAGGTCCCTAAACGTATACATATATATATATATTTTTTATTATTTTTACAAATCACATAGATATAAATTTTTCCAAAAATATCGATTTTTTTTTTAACGTCCAGATAAAACTTAAAAAGAAATTATAAATGTACCCAGGACATGCTGTGGAAGTTGACGTTTGATGGGTCAAGATGAAATGGGTGAAAAAAAGTCATGAGACTCAAAACTGATTAGCTGTTTCCCATTATATAAGCCGTGACACTGTAATGGATACCTCTTTGGTGTGCATCAGTGTCTTGGTGACCGATGCTCGAAATCTAAGCTAGTAAAAGGCAAGGTGGTCCGCCACCGTGCCAACATTTTTTCCTTTAATTAAACGGAAGCTTAATATTGGCAAGTGGCTTCAGCCTCAAGGTTTTGCCACTGCCCCCCCATTTTTCTGAACCATGACGGTCCATCAAAAGGTTAAAAAAACATTTTTAAAAATCCTTAAGCTCACCCCACTGTTTTACCACTCTGGACCCTCCACCATTCACCACCACCCATCCACCTAACCCCGCATCTTCTGATCTCTCACCACTCGTGTCGGAATCTTCAGGCCTCACAAACTGCGCCGGACTTCCGACTGTCATGGCACATGGGACCGTTCTGCACATGTGAGCAGGAAGGTCACAGTGCATGTCGTGACAGCATGACCTCCCATGCTCTTGCGCAGAACCCACCTGGACGCCATGACAGCTGGGAATCCAGCACAGTGTGAGAGGCCCGAAGATTCCAACTTGAATGGTGAGGGATCAGAAGATGCGGTGAGGACCGTTTGAGTAGCAGTGAGTAATGGCGGGGACAGAGGAGTGAGTGAGTATAAGTATTTTTTTATTTTTTACATATGTTTATTATGTTCTGGGATCTGGAGAGACCTCAGAGCATGATAAGGCACATTAACTTCTCCGCTATTCGAAAAACTTCAAATTTTGCCTGATCCACTCTTCTCTATAGTTCTGCCCAATTTAATGGCCGCTTCCACAGCATATAGGCATCAGGCATTTAAGTATGACATTTGTAAGCCAAGGAATCTGGTATTGTTTTTGTGCCTTCTTTTATCTTTTGCATTTCTTTTTGTTGAGCCTATGGAGTTCTGTTCTGAAATATACCAGGGATATCTGTTCAATGTGCTGGAATTGGTCATAAAATGACAAAGTACATTAAAAATGATTTTGGATACAGGTGTATAGTGAAATGATGATGTAGCGATGAGCAAATAAATGAACTAAAGAGCTTTAAAGCAACTTTAAAACCAAGGGCACTATATTTTATATCTAAATTATATCATGTTCTTGTAAAAAAAAAAATGCACTGCGACCTTTGCTATGATTTCTATCTTGCACTTCTCAGTTCCGAAATTTTTGTTCTATTTGTCTTAAAAGTTAAAGATGATCGGGTCCGGTCTGTAAAAGGTGTATGCACTTAATGTTTTTCTGTTTAACATATTAGCACCGATGCCTCCATATCTGTTCTTCGAGGGTTACGCCAGTAGCAATAATGGAAAGGAAAAATGGAGGCGATGACCATTACCCATGGTGAATGCCCAATATGGGCACGACTGATTCATACGCACTTGATTTTATCACCTTTCCCCAATGTATTCTAGAAGATGGTGCCATAGTGCAATTGATATTGTCTACAAGTAGACATCTGCCAAGGACCCCTCCTCGACAGGGGTCTCCGAACCAAGTCTTGATAATTTTGTATTTGTCAACATATGACAGCCACATATTCATAATATACCATAGTGTGTGGCTTAAGGCCTCCATAAACATTAGACAACCAACGTTCGAACCCACTGATATGAAGACTGTTCCCCAGCAGGTGATGTTGGAGAGATAATCAAGTTGCGATCAAGGGTGCTGTGCTCCTCAGTACTCCAGAGAGAATTTTCATGGTGATGGCCAATCTCTCAATGCCATTTTTTGGAGGATTGTTTTAATATTGTTAGTCTGTTGAGTAATATTGTCAGACAGGCTCATCAGCAGCCCTCTATGTCACCCAATTGTCAAATTGCACAGAAACGTTGAGCTATTTCTAGGCGGCTTTAGAGTCCATACACTTCTGTTTTATGGTTCGTAGTGAAAATGAAATGAATCCCTAAACTCATCAAGTTTACGTATTTTACCAAGAGATTTGGATTTGATATAAATTACAGATTGTACAACCATCCTGCCTTCTGGAAAGAAAAAAAAACAACTAGGGCCAAGATTTAAGCTGGTTGTAATTTTTAAGGTTTTTCTTGGTCCGATCTTGCCAGTCAGACCATGAGCTGCCAACAGTTTGATGTCTAAGGCCTCATTCACATGTCAATGATTTTTCTTGTACGCGAAAAAGACCGGGCCAAGTTTCATCAGTTTGTTTGATCAGACTTTCTTCAGAATTTAGTCAGTGTGTTAGTTTCATCAGTTTTTCTCATATGCAAAAGAAAAACTGATGGAGGTTTCTGATGCTTCTTCTAGCAGTCAGTTTTTCACGGACTGATCGACTTGGATTGGTGAGTTTGGTCCGTGACTCAGATGAAAATCGGACATGTCTCCGTGATTTGGTGCAGAGCACTTGGGCTACAAAAAAACACGGACATTTCTACCTATGTTAGGTATGAGATCTATCTGAATAAGACACATATAGAACACAGGTGAGACAAACTGATGCCTGAATGAGCCCTAAATTAGGAAAAAAGATTGTTTGACCCAATTTTACCAGAAAGGTGCAAGTTTGGCAAAGCGCATATTATTCTTCATAAGGGAGAGTAAAATAAGACTCCTCAGGCTGTAGTTTAACCTTCCTATGAACAAAAGACTGGACATGTTGAAAAGCAATCAGTCTCACTGATTTTCTGAGATGCCTGGTAGGCAGTTGCCTGCTTTCTCCACTCCGGTAAAGGCATGTTAATGGAGAAATTGAGGAGATAACTATTGGTCAACGGTTGATTGATCGACTGCTTTTTTAGATTTGTGGCCAATGTGAGCCTTGAGCACTTTGCTTTATTTGCCTGTGCCTTACATATACTGCTTAAAAAAAATAAAATCTAGCATTTATCTATTTATAATCATAATCTCCATTCATTTTATCTGCATTTGGTTCAGTTCATTTTTCAGTAGCACTTATTAAGCACAATTGCATCCTTTTAAGATATAATATCAGGGCCAACCTACATTGCACCTGAGACTTCCCCAAAAAAACCCTAATTGATGATGACAATCTGAAGGTGAACATAAACATTTGCAGAACCCTGGTCCAGTGGCCCGGTTGTCTATAGCACTGGAAAAATCCTATTATCTGTGGCATCCTTGGCACCTCTTCTGGTTAGTAGGTCCCACAACCACATTATGTTGCAGTGCGATGCACTCACGATTTGGGGATACTAATCAGAAGTGGCACCGGGGTGCTACAGAAAGGTAGGAGGTTCGTAGGGCTCTGGATCAATGCCGACAGGCTGCAAACATTGGCTGGTGGAACATGGTCCTGCAAATCTTTTTGCTCAACTCTGACAACTCCAAATTTCTAGTGAAATTCTGTGATTAGTCGCTTTAGACTACAGAAACCGCAATAAATCCAAAAATGGTTTGCCCAATGGTCCACTTGACCAGTTGAGTGCTCCTATGTACGGGAGAGTCGGGGAAGAAGGCCGTTGGCCGATTGATCGGCCAAACCTTCTTTTGGCCAACAAGTTATGTAAAGTTTATTGGGGGCTTTTGAAAGGGGACAATAATTTAGTATGATAACTAGTCCATTAGGTTGGCTATGCATATTAAATAGCTGTCGGCCAAACGATGCTTCGGCCAACAGTCATCTCAGCTGACTCGTATTCAGCAACGCTTGCTCGGCTGGGCACTCTCATGTTCTCCATGGCAAAGCCGTCAACTACACGTGAAATTTTACATCCTTGATTGTCTTCTCTACTGACCATCAGTCGACCTGCGCCCCCATACATATTGTACTTTCGGCCAAACCCATCATTATAGGCGGGTTTAACTGACATTAGTCTAATGTGTATTGGCGCCTTTATACAATACCATGACGACCTCTTCAAATGTTTACATCTCCTCCGTCCAATTGAAAGCCCCAGTATGATTTGTTTTGTACAATTTTTATTCTTTAGAACTGGATTTCCTTTTAATAAAATGATAACAATGTACAGTAACACATAAATCGAAGCCGTAATTTTAACTTTTCAAGTTGGGTCATTTTAAAAAATACATATTGTTATTTTCTACGACCTATTATTTTACTGTAACTTGATCCTAATATTTAGGCGTTGAGGTCAATAAGGAGCAGTAAAGCCATCAACTTCTCAAACTAACTGATTTTTTCATTGACAAAGATATCATACTGAGCTGAGTATGGATATAAAAATATACATCCAAAGGTCAGGAAGGTTTGACTGTAACCAAAGTAGTCAATCATATTACTCTTACAGCTGTGCAATGAACATTGACTGAGAAAAATCCAGTTATTGCGCCTTCTCCTACCATGGACTTGAAGGTTTTTTGACAGCCTCCATAGTCATTCATTTTTTCGAATGTTTTTTGCCAACCTATGAGCGAAATATTATTCTACTTTGTATGTATTAAAGGAACAATGCCTTCACCTTAAAGGGATTGTCAAGTTTAGAAATCCCATTTTCATTTATCCTTTTAGGGAATTCTGGATTAGTAGAGGAGGCCCTTTGATTAGGTTCCTCACCTCTTGGCCAGGGTGGAGATTGGATATCAATGGTGACTCTCAATCATTTTTACTTGAGAGTTCTTTTTTTTTTTTTTTAAATATTATTTTTATCTTTTTTTTATGACTTTTTATTTTATCATTCTGGAAAACTGAAACGCCATATCTGTTTGTAGTGCTAACTTTACTGTGTCAGTTCTCAGGAAGCCGATGATACTCAGATATTTATCACAGTGTCAACTTTACATTCCAAAAAGTTTGGTCAACCCAGGAAACTCCTGCACCGAGCAGCCACCCGATGCCTTTGTCTGATGTTGTGTTTTTATCTAGCGCACGGTACATTTGGTACAAATTTTATCTATGCTGAAATTCGAAATATATGGATATTTCATGTTTACAAAGGTCTGTGTTTTTTCTATTTTTTTGTACTTAACTTTATAAGGTAGCACATATTGGCCAAAAATACGATTTTTTAAGCAATTTTCTTAAAATGGAAATTTAGTTCACTACTACGTGACATTCAATGTTGTTTCCCAGTGTTTCCTGAAAGCAGAATACTTGCACCGTCTTGTACATAGAAGCTTTTGGTCCATTTGGCGAGTTATATTTGCTTTACCTGCACATGTTTTATGTTGTATTTTTCACGTCTCTGCTTTGCGTCTGTGGAAACGTTTACTATCATATGAAAAAGGGACTTTTGTTTTTCTTTTTTTTTTTGGGGGGGGGGGCGTCTGTAAATGATATTTTGTCGCTCTGCACCTGTTTATAATTATTATTGTTATTATTGTAAGTGGATGTTTGAATTTTATTTCCAATAAATTTCTTTTTGATAAAATTTGTTGTGTGAATTTTGAATACAGCGGAAATTTTAACATTTCTTCGTTGTCTGAAATATATAGTTTTAGGCTATGTCCACACAATGTTATTTTTTTTAGGCAGATTCCGTCTGGAACCCTTCTGAAAAAGCACCGCAAAACCAACTCAAAAAGAGAACATAATGCACAGCAATGTAAAAACGACATGTTCAGTCTTTCGTTACTTCTTTTAACCTCTTCAAGGTTCGGAAACAGCGAAGCGGTTAAAAGAGGTAAACGTGTTCATTCATCAGTTGGGTTCCAGAGAGAGAAAGACGCCGGTGGCGGAGCCGTCATAAAGACAACAGTGAAACCTCCAGTGATGCTGCTTTGAGAAAAAAATAATAATTTGTCTGTGCCCACCAGCCATGACAAGGTCAATCTTTCTTACATCAGGAGTCTGTGGCCACAGGAGAGGAGCTCTGAGAACCACTTCCTACCTCCCGGCATCATCTTCTTTGTGGTGTGATGCACATGTGACGTTGCCCGAGGCCGACTAATCAATAGAAGAGCCGCAGGTTCCGTTAGATAGGAGGCAACTCTCTCTCAGAGCACTCGTCCAGGGGTTATTAGTGATGTAGCCACCGGAGCAGATCCTATGAATCCATTCACACCAACTCTGATAGTTTCGGTATCAGGAACACAGCACTGCACTTGCTCACTGAGCCAGTGCGCATGTCCTGAGTAAGGCAAACTGTACTCAGAGATACCTGTGGAGCGTGGGCAAAAGCGGTAAAGATGTGTGCTTCAGACGAACAGGACCTGAAGCACGTGACTACCAAGGGGCGGAGCCAACCACAGGTCTCTCAGAGGAAGCAGGAGCAGAGAGGGACTGCTTCAGGTCAGAGAGGAACTAAAGCACCTGACTGCTGGGAGCGTGGCCTAAGCTCCGAGAGGTAGGAGCAGAACGAAAACTCCTAGAAGGGTAACTACTAGTGATGAGCGAGTATACTCGGTACTCGAGATTTCCCGAGTACACTCGGGTGTCCTCCAAGTATTTGTAAGTACTCGAAGATTTAGTTTTCCTCACCTCAGCTGAATGATTTACATCTGTTAGCCAGCATAAGTACATGTGGGGATTCCCTAGCAACCAGGAAACCCCCACATGTACTTATGCTGGCTAACAGATGTAAATCATTCAGCTGCGGCGCTGAAAACGAAATCTCCGAGTACTTACAAATACTCGGAGGACACCCAAGCGTGTTCGGGAAATCTCGAGTACCGAGTATACTCGCTCATCACTAGTAACTGCTGGATAAAGTTACCAAGGGATTAGACAGAACGGATAGTCGGGACGTAGCAAGGGGTCATACACATAGAGACCAGCGCAGTAGAAGAGAAGCAGGCATAGAGTAGTCAGGACGTGGCCAAGGCGTCAGAAAACCAGAATGGGCAAATACACAGTACCAAGACAGTAGACAAATTCACAACGAAGAGGCGAACCGGGCTAAAACCAAACAAGCAACAGGATATCAGGCACAAGGCACAGGCACGCAAGAGATCAACCAACTCAGCCGAGGGCAGGAGTATAACTGACAGCAGAGCTAGATCAATTGGCAACTAAATAGCCGCCCTCTGCCAGAGAGAGGCCGAAACAACCCCTGTCTGACCAAGACTGGACAAAGACAAAACCCCTCCTGGATCATGACAGTAGGTAGATATGAAATAGATGGATACTGATAAATATATATTGATAGATAAGATACAGTAGGTATGATATTAGATAGATATATTAATATAATATGAGAGATAGATAGATGATAGATAATATATAGATAGATAATAGATAGATGATAGATAATAGATACATAGATAATAGCTCGATAGATAATAGGTAATAGATAGATATATGATAGAGAGATAAATAATAGATGGATAGATAATAGATATATAATAGATATATAATATATAGATAATAGATAAAAGAGATCAATAAAAATTGAATCACAGACCGCTCCTGCCACTGATTCTCTGTCTTCAGTTGTTGACGTCACGTCGACGGAACAATGGCTTCTCTGTTGTGAATTCTGTGGCTCAATTCACTCCTGTGGTCACAAGTGGTACTGCAGCTTCTGAGCTTCCTCCCTCAGGTGTTCTGGTGAGCTCGTTAACTGCTTCATTACTTAACTCCGCCTGATGCTGCTATCCTTGCTCCTTGTCAATGTTTCAGTGTTGGATCTGAGCTTCTCCTGATTGTTCCTGTGACCTGCTGCTCTGTATAGCTAAGTGCTTTTTGCTTTTTTGTTGCTTTTTTTCTGTCCAGCTTGTCTTTTGTTTTGCTGGAAGCTCTGAGACGCAAAGGGTGTACCGCCGTGCCGTTAGTTCGGCACGGTGGTTTTTTTTTGCCCCCTTTGCGTGGTTTTGCTTTAGGGTTTTTTGTAGACTGCAAAGTTCGCTTTACTGTCCTCGCTCTGTCCTAGAATATCGGGCCCCACTTTGCTGAATCTATTTCATCCCTACGTTTTGTCTTTTCATCTTACTCACAGTCATTATATGTGGGGGGCTGCCTTTTCCTTTGGGGAATTTCTCTGGGGCAAGTCAGGCCTATTTTTCTATCTTCAGGCTAGCTAGTTTCTTAGGCTGTGCCGAGTTGCCTAGGTAGTTGTTAGGCGCAATCCACAGCCGCTTTTAGTTGTGTTTAGGATAGGATCAGGTGTGCAGTCTACAGAGTTTCCACGTCTCAGAGCTCGTTCTTGTATTTTTGGGTATTTGTCAGATCACTGTGTGCGCTCTGATCGCTAAGCACACTGTGTTTCTGGATTGCCTTCATAACACCTGTCATTAGCAAACATAACACTTCTCATGCGCTCTGCTTTAGAGATGGGGTGTGACTGCCAACATCATGTCAATTGACAGCTGGCTCCCCGCTGCCGAACTGCGGAGAGTCGGCTATCAGCGGTCACGACCCGTGAACAGAGCAGCCCGTACAGGCCAATCTCCCTCTTGAACATAGATATGAAAATTCTGGCTTAGGTATTGTCCAATTGTCTGAATGGTGTGATCCCCTCATTAATACATAACGATCAGACAGGATTTATGCCAAAGTGCTCAACAGCCATAAATGATACACACCTTTTTACATGCCTGTAGTTACCCCCTGACAATTGTGGGAATAGGAGAATTTTGGCATTGAACACTACGAAGGTATTTGATAGCAAACAATAACGTTATCTTCGGTACACATTGAATCAAATGGGTTTCGGTAGCAAATTTATATCTTGAGTTCAGGTCTTGTGTTCTAGTCCTAAGGCCAAAGTTTGTGCCAATGGTGGGTTATCAGGACAGTTTAGCCTTTGCAGGGATATGAGACAGGCATGACCCCTGTACCTGCTATTGTTTGCCCTGGCCATGGAGTTGCTTGCAGCAAATTACTCTGTAGGTGGTTGATGCTCTTCTCTTTTTAGGTGAAACAGGTCCATCTTTGGAAGCGACCATGGCCTTATTTGATGAGCTTGGCTATAAGGACTCACTATTAATTGGCAGAAGTCAGTCCTAACGCCGGTGGACCCATAACAGGCCCGTTAATATATAATGGGGTGCAAATTACTTGTGTAGATTAATTTAAGTATTTAGGTATTGTTGTCTGTGTGAATATATACGTGAATCCAGCATTGAGCAGGAGGTTGGCCACTAACATTCTAGGATTCTATGTTCTCTAATAGAGCTGATCGCTTCTAGATCTTAATCTAACACCCCTACTTGCTGAGCTTAAAAAGAAAATTCTTTCCTGGTCCAAACTGTTCCTTTCAGTAATTGGAAAGGTGAACCTCATGAAAATGGTTCCGATGCCTCAATTGTTCTCTGTTTTACATAACGCACCTGGATTCCGCTTCATAAATTTCACTATATCAATACCTCATATATCTCCTTTGGAGAAAGGGACATCCCAGAATCAAACCTGAGATACTGCAGACGAATAAGGATGATGGACGCTTGGCCCTATCGAACCCTAGGTTGGATTATTTAGCAGCACAACGTCAGCACCTTAAGGTTTCGGGCGGACAGGCCTTTGAAGTGTTGACAGGGGACATATAACAATATCTTTGAAGTACAAACCTGCTTCATTCCATAGAATTGAAACAGATGAATGGGACGGGGAGGGAATATTCCTGTCTTGATCCTTGAGAGATCAGTATGGGCCAAAAACAAATAGGTAAGAGACATTTCCGACTATACAGAATTTACACCGTTATGGTCAAGGCCAGATTTACCAGCGCTAGCCAAGCTGGGAGACTTAATACTTTCTCAAATATATATATATATATATATATATATATATATATACAGTGGGGCAAAAAAGTATTTAGTCAGTCAGCAATAGTGCAAGTTCCACCACTTAAAAAGATGAGAGGCGTCTGTAATTTACATCATAGGTAGACCTCAACTATGGGAGACAAACTGTGAAAAAAAAATCCAGAAAATCACATTGTCTGTTTTTTATCATTTTTTTTGCATATTATGGTGGAAAATAAGTATTTGGTCAGAAACAAACAATCAAGATTTCTGGCTCTCACAGACCTGTAACTTCTTCTTTAAGAGTCTCCTCTTTCCTCCACTCATTACCTGTAGTAATGGCACCTGTTTAAACTTGTTATCAGTATAAAAAGACACCTGGGCACACCCTCAAACAGTCTGACTCCAAACTCCACTTTAGTGAAGACCAAAGAGCTGTCAAAGGACACCAGAAACAAAATTGTAGCCCTGCACCAGGCTGGGAAGACTGAATCTGCAATAGCCAACCAGCTTGGAGTGAAGAAATCAACAGTGGGAGCAATAATTAGAAAATGGAAGACATACAAGACCACTGATAATCTCCCTCGATCTGGGGCTCCACGCAAAATCCCACCCCGTGGGGTCAGAATGATCACAAGAACGGTGAGCAAAAATCCCAGAACCACGCGGGGGGACCTAGTGAATGAACTGCAGAGAGCTGGGACCAATGTAACAAGGCCTACCATAAGTAACACACTACGCCACCATGGACTCAGATCCTGCAGTGCCAGACATGTCCCACTGCTTAAGCCAGTACATGTCCGGGCCTGTCTGAAGTTTGCTAGAGAGCATTTGGATGATCCAGAGGAGTTTTGGGAGAATGTCCTATGGTCTGATGAAACCAAACTGGAACTGTTTGGTAGAAACACAACTTGTCGTGTTTGGAGGAAAAAGAATACTGAGTTGCATCCATCAAACACCATACCTACTGTAAAGCATGGTGGTGGAAACATCATGCTTTGGGGCTGTTTCCCTGCAAAGGGGCCAGGACGACTGATCCGGGTACATGAAAGAATGAATGGGGCCATGTATCATGAGATTTTGAGTGCAAACCTTCTTCCATCAGCAAGGGCATTGAAGATGAAACGTGGCTGGGTCTTTCAACATGACAATGATCCAAAGCACACCGCCATGGCAACGAAGGAGTGGCTTCGTAAGAAGCATTTCAAGGTCCTGGAGTGGCCTAGCCAGACTCCAGATCTCAACCCTATAGAAAACCTTTGGAGGGAGTTGAAAGTCCGTGTTGCCAAGCGAAAAGCCAAAAACATCACTGCTCTAGAGGAGATCTGCATGGAGGAATGGGCCAACATACCAACAACAGTGTGTGGCAACCTTGTGAAGACTTACAGAAAACGTTTGACCTCTGTCATTGCCAACAAAGGATATATTACAAAGTATTGAGATGAAATTTTGTTTCTGACCAAATACTTATTTTCCACCATAATATGCAAATAAATTGTTAAAAAAACAGACAATGTGATTTTCTGGATTTTTTTTTCTCAGTTTGTCTCCCATAGTTGAGGTCTACCTATGATGTAAATTACAGACGCCTCTCATCTTTTTAAGTGGTGGAACTTGCACTATTGCTGACTGACTAAATACTTTTTTGCCCCACTGTATATATATATATATATATATATATATATATATTACATAGAGTTTATAAACCCCAGAATTTTTGAAGAAAACTAGAATTAGACAGAGCGCCACTTGTCCTTGGTGTGGCAGAAGCCAAGCTGATATGATCCACAGGCTTTGGTCCTGATCGAAACTTCATGGGTTTTGGTCTGGGATACTGGACCTTCTTGATAATGTATTCAATACTAACATATCCAGAGACAGAGAGACCTAAGAGACGTTTAGCCTTTAGTGATGAGAGAGCGTGCTGGGATAGGGGGTTATCCGCCGTGCTCGGGTGCTAACCGAGTGTCTTCAGCGTGCTCAAAAAATATGTCCTAGTCCCTGCGGATGCAGGTCTCACGAGACTGTTCCACAGCCACAACACATACAAGAGGACTAACAAACATTATTCAGCCTTCCTCACCTACCAAGAGAGATTTTATTAATAAAGTTAATTTGGTCATAATATGTGAAAAGTATACATATCTTAAGAGAAGAGTATATGGTAAATATTAAAAATTGTGGTCAATGTGGCGGGAATTCGCAGGTGTAACCCCATCTTCTATGTATTACTACTAATTGTCTTCATTGAAAATTGTTATGTGAAATGTTTCTATAACAGGGTTATCGATAATTCAAGTTAAGCGCCTGTATGTCAGTCATCAGTAGGGTGAATATATCCATAAGGTAACTTTATATTCATGTACATGTAATCTTTTGTATTTGATACCGGGGGTTTGTGAACTTTCTTAAGGCTATGTGCACACGTTGCGGAATTTCCGCACAAAATCCGCATCTCCTGGCAGAAACCACAGGTGCGGATTTGCCTCGGATTTTGTGCGGATTTGATGCGGAATTAAGGCCGCCGTCACACATGCGAGTTTTACGGACGTAAGAGCGCAGAATCTACGTCCGTAAAACTCGCAAAAAATACGGCACAATTATTCTCTATGCCCCTGCTCCTATTTGCCGTATTTTACTGATCAGTATTATACGGCTTTCTACGGCCGTACAAAATCGCAGCATGCTGCGTTTGTCACCGTACTGCGCAAGAAATACGCCAATGAAAGTCTATGGAAGCGTGAAAAATACGGATTACACACGGACAAGCAGTGTGACTTGCGAGAAATACGCAGCGCTGTTAGAGAGAAAAGCCGGTAATTCAGTGCGGTGTACAGTAAAATCACACTGACAGCTTACAGTAGAATAGGTAGAATAAATGTGTACACATAGAATAGGTATATATATATATATATATGTCAGTGAGACACATATATGTATATATATTAATATTTATTCCAGCGCTAGACAGCTTGAAAGCCGGTAATTCAATTACCGGCTTTTTCCTTCTCCTTCCTAAAACCCGACATGATTTGAGACATGGTTTACATACAGTAAACCATGTCTTCTCTCCATTTTTTTTGCAGATTCCACACTACTAATGTCAGTAGTGTGTATCTACAAAATTTGGCCGTTCTAGCTCTTAAAATAAAGGGTTAAATGGCGGAAAAAATTGGCGTGGGCTCCCGCGCAATTTTCTCCGCCAGAGTAGTAAAGCCAGTGACTGAGGGCAGATATTAATAGCCTGGAGAGGGTCCACGGTTATTGGCCCCCCCCTGGCTAAAAATATCTGCCCCCAGCCACCCCAGAAAAGGCACATCTGGAAGATGCGCCTATTCTGGCACTTGGCCACTCTCTTCCCATTCCCGTGTAGCGGTGGGATATGGGGTAATGAAGGGTTAATGCCACCTTGCTATTGTAAGGTGACATTAAGCCTAATTAATAATGGAGATGCGTCAATTATGACACCTATCCATTATTAATCCAATACTAGTAAAGGGTTAAATAAAACACAAACACATTTTTTTAAATTATTTTAATGAAATAAAAACAATGGTTGTTGCAGTATTTTATTCAACGCCCAATCCAGTCACTGAAGACCCTCGTTCTGTGAGTAAAAAAACATAATAAACCAACAATATACTTACCCTCCGCAGATCTGTAACGTCCAACGATGTAAATCCTTCTGAAGGCAGTGGCGTAGGAAGGGGGGTGCGGGGGGGGGCGGGCCGCCCCGGGCGGCACAATGCGGGGGGCGGGCATCTAGCCCTGCTGGCACAAGCATCTCTTCAGTCAGTGCAGGGCCAGGCAGTGCAGGGCACATCGGGGTTAACAAGGCAGCCAGCGTGACATTGTTTTGTGGGCGGAGAGTTCTCCTGCTCTGCTCCTCCGCCCGCCCCTCGCTGACTGCTGAACTTACATCAGGACAGGCAGATTCTGGAGGAGCTCCTTGGCAAGCCTTGCCGCCCTGAGTGAGTGCGATGTATCCCTGTATTCTGACAGTCTGGGTGACCTGGGGCGGCCACAGCTGATATACTGTATATTATATACTTCAGCAGCCGCCCAGGTCCCCAGCACCTGTCCTGTATATGTATATACTGTATCTATACAGCCTGCATGACAGTATATATAATATATATACAGGACAAGTGCTGGGGGCCTGGGCTGGGCGGCTGCTGAAATATATACACTGCACAGTACCATCACTCCCCTGTATATATACACTGCACAGTACCACTGCCCTGTATATATACACTGCACCGTACCACTGCCCTGTATATATACACTGCACCGTACCACTGCCCTGTATATATACAATGCACAGTACCACTCCTCCTGTATATATACACTGCACAGGACCACTCCTCCTGTATATATACACTGCACAGTACCACTCCTCCTGTATATATACACTGCACAGGACCACTCCTCCTGTATATATACACTGCACAGTACCACTCCTCCTGTATATATACAATGCACAGTACCACTCCTCCTGTATATATACACTGCACAGGACCACTCCTCCTGTATATATACACTGCACAGTACCACTCCTCCTGTATATATACACTGCACAGTACCACTCCTCCTGTATATATACACTGCACAGTACCACTCCTCCTGTCCTGTATATATACACTGTAGAATTTACAATAGCTGTCACTCATGTAAGAAGTGAAATCTGGCATTGGACTATACCTAGATTTCTCTGCCGTATCTGGGCATCATGAATCGTGGTATGTGTTAAAGGGGGGGGGGGACCCACTGAGACTCTTTTGCCCGGGGCCCTCAAAAACCTGGAGCCGGCCCTGGGGGTGGGTCACCGGGCTGCGGCCGGCGCTGCAGCTGTTTAACGCTATTGACGTGTGGGCCCGCGCCCGCACGTCAATAGTTAACAGCCGCCAGCCAATCTGAGGCTGGCAGCTGACGTCAGTCCCAGTGTGCATGTCGCCGGCGTCTGACATCATTGTCAGTCGCCGGCGAGTGCACGTTTCAGCTGCGTGGAGAGAGCAGGAGCGCGGTCAGGTAAGCAGAACTTGGTTATTTTTGCAGTCCCGATCATGTGATGGTAACATTCACCGGCGAAACAATTAAAGTTCTACATCTGAGGTCTTATTCCTGCTGGGGGGGGGGGGGGGGGGCGCCAAGCTCGGGACCAGCCCCGGGCGGCAAAAGCTCTAGCTACGCCTCTGTCTGAAGGGGTTAAAACATTTTGCAGCAAGGAGCTGTGCTAATGCAGGCTGCTCCTCGCTGCAAAACCCCAGGGAATGAGGCTAAAAATAGATCAATGATCTATATTTAGCTTCATTTGCGGTGAGGCGCCCTCTGCTGGCTGTTCATAGATCGTGGGAAATTACCTAGAAAGCTCCCTGGCTTTCTAGGTAATTTCCCACGATCTATGAACATCCAGCAGAGGGCGCCTCACCGCAAATAAAGCTAAATATAGATCATTGATCTATTTTTAGCCTTATTCCCTGGGGTTTTGCAGCGAGGAGCAGCCTGCATTAGCACAGCTCCTTGCTGCAAAATGTTTTAACCCCTTCAGAAGGATTTACATCGTTGGACGTTACAGATCTGCGGAGGGTAAGTATATTGTTGGTTTATTATGTTTCTTTACTCACAGAACGAGGGTCTTCAGTGACTGGATTGGGCGTTGAATAAAATACTGCAACACCCATTGTTTTTATTTCATTAAAATAATTTTAAATAATGTGTTTGTGTTTTATTTAACCCTTCACTACAATTGGATTAATAATGGATAGGTGTCATAATTGACGCCTCTCCATTATTAATTAGGCTTAATGTCACCTTACAATAGCAAGGTGGCATTAACCCTTCATTACCCCATATCCCACCGCTACACGGGAATGGGAAGAGAGTGGCCAAGTGCCAGAATAGGCGCATCTTCCAGATGTGCCTTTTCTGGGGTGGCTGGGGGCAGATATTTTTAGCCAGGGGGGGGCCAATAACCATGGACCCTCTCCAGGCTATTAATATCTGCCCTCAGTCACTGGCTTTACTACTCTGGCGGAGAAAATTGCGCGGGAGCCCACGCCAATTTTTTCCGCCATTTAACCCTTTATTTTAAGAGCTAGAACGGCCAAATTTTGCAGATACACACTACTGACATTAGTAGTGTGGAATCTGCAAAAAAAATGGAGAGAAGACATGGTTTACTGTATGTAAACCATGTCTCAAATCATGTCGGGTTTTAGGAAGGAGAAGGAAAAAGCCGGTAATTGAATTACCGGCTTTCAAGCTGTCTAGCGCTGGAATAAATATTAATATATATACATATATGTGTCTCACTGACATATATATATATATATATACCTATTCTATGTGTACACATTTATTCTACCTATTCTACTGTAAGCTGTCAGTGTGATTTTACTGTACACCGCTCTGAATTACCGGCTTTTCTCTCTAATATATGTGTCTACTGACACACATATATATATATATATATATATATATATATATATATATATATAGACAGTATATATATATTTTCTTTTCTTTTTGGGACACATGGATCACTTCTATAGCGGTATGTTGGTTTTGCTAGCCTGCGAGAAAACCACGCAGTACGGATGCCATACGGATTACATACGGAGGATGCCATGCGCAAAAAACGCTGACACACCCTGCCTACGGAGGAGCTACGGACCACTTTTTTCGGGACTTTTCAGCGTATTACGGCCGTAATATATGGACCGTATTGTTTTACGCTGTGTGTGACGCCGGCCTAATAGTGAATGTCATGCACATGTTCCCAACTTTTCAGGGTCTGTGAGGTCCTCGCAAAACTGTAGGGGCATATTCGATTTTGACCAAAGTGTTGGATCAAAATCAGCAAAGCAAGTCCCTGAAAATAATCGGGTGTTATCGGAGTGCGGTCTGATTTTTACGGACTGTTAGATAGAAGATACTGTGCATTCGAGAAAAACTAGCGAAACTCAGAGCAAACTCTGATGGAACTCTGACCGAAATGACTCATGATACCCGGTCAGTTTTTCTTTTAATCAAAAAAAACTGACGTGTGAATGAGACTTTAGGAATATATTTAATTCTCCCTGTATTTTCTGTCTCTCCACCTATCTATCTAGCCACACATATTCATGTATAAAACATTATAATAACCCTGATCGGCGGCCATGCTGTCACTTACAGCAGAGGTTGCTGACTCCTTCCATAGACAGAGTATTACATGAATGACTTCTGCCCTGTAATGAAGGCTGATTGTATTCTAGGTTGAATATTTTTTAAACATTGATCCATCGGAGACTTCTTTCCAGACAGAACACGTCTCCATTTCCTATGTTATCCGCTACAGAGGGATTTAACACATTACCCCATGAATAGTGAATGGGCTTTGTAGAATAACACAGCTGGCCATAGACGTCTCCTATTTATTATGATTATCCTCCCTAATTTCATATTTTTCCATAATTATTCTCACCCTCACCCCTAAGCAGCGACCCCTAAGTACAAGTATTTACTATAAAAGAGTGTTAGAATGGGGACGTTCCAGACTTGCGTCAGATGGAAGAATTGTGCCCTTTCCCTATGATAAATTTCTATCAGGTCTGTATAATCATTATTACATAGGTAAACGATGATGGGCGCGTTCTCTCTGGCTGCGAAACGCATTGGTTTTATGTTAAAACGGGTTGTTTGGTGAAAACAAGTCCCCTAACCACAGGATATGTCTATCTGGGAGTCTGACCGCTCGGTCCCAAACTGATCGACAGATCATGCAGTTTTTATCCGACGGGGGGTTACTTTTATCCTCGATATAATGGAGTCACAGATTTGATGCTCGACCGCCTCTCCATTCGTTCTCTCAGAGGCAAAAAGCTGAATGCAGGGAGTGAATGAAGAAAACTAACCCTGTCTATAGATAACAAGCTGCTTATCACAGAAGGGGGCGGAGTCGGACTACCAGGCATGTGCTGTTCTAGTCCAGCCGTGGTAAGCTCGTGGGGCTAAAACAATCATTGCAAATAAACAACAGCACGGAGCTTGATAAGAGAGGCACCGCTGAAATCTGTGTTTTAACCCCTACAGCATGCTGTCTTCAGATTACATAGCAAAAATCTGCTGAGAGATTCCCTTTAAGCTTGGCAGATTAGATTTTGTTTACATATTGTTAATACTCTTCGTCCAGAAATGTTGCTCAAATATTTGCTTTTGGGGTAACAAGGTTTTTTTTTAACACCTTTCCCACCCTACACAATGTATAAACATTAGTGACGGGCGAGCATGCTCGGATGCTGACTGACTGTCTTCGATGTGCTCGAATAATAAGTTCGAGTCCTCATGGCTGCTTGTCTCGTGGCTGTTCAACAGCTGCAATACATGCGGGGGTTGACTGTTAGACAATCCCGCGAGACACGTAACATATTTTTTGAGCACATCGAAGAAATTCAGTTAGCACCCGAGCATGCTCAAATAACACCTTATCCCAGCACGTTCACTCAGCTATATATATAATTGTCTAAGGGTTTTCTGTCTGTCCTGGAAATCCCGCGTCTCTGATTGTTCGAGGCCGCCAGGCCTCGACCAATCAGCGACGGGCACAGCATGGCGACGATGATGTCATAAAGGTTGCCTCGACCAATCAGCGACGGGCACAGTCTGCCGCGAATTCGCCTCGACCAATCAGATACGGGCACAGTATCGACGTAGATGTCATAATGGTTGCCATGGCGACGATTATGTCATAAAGGTTGCCTCGACCAATCAGCGACGGGCACAGTCTACCGCGAATTCTGGAATCATCATAGTCCATATACTACGGGGACATGCATATTCTAGAATACCCGATGCGTTAGAATCGGGCCACAATCTAGTCACTAATAAACATATAAACAATATAAAGATCTAGTAAATAACACAAAGTTGGACGGAACACTGGATGGAACTGTGCAGGCGCAGGAGCTGTGCCCGCACCACCAGCAGCTGGTGAGAGCTGTATCATACAGCTGATGCCCTGACGCAATCACAAGAACATGGCTCTCACCAATCCTTGCCCTCCTTTTGTTCCCCTTTACATGATTAAGTCATTAATAGCCATTACACCTAAGCCGGTAGATGGGGGCTTTGTCTTTCATCCCACAAGCGCCTCTTTGGCACATGTTTGTCGCCTTATTGAAGTTACATTTTCTCTAATGATTCACCCGAACGACTCACAGTTCATATTGCCGTAATGACTCATTCAATAAAGTTATTGTGTCACTTATACAGTGAATGCTCTTATAAGAAAACCCCCCAAATAAGGGTGGAATTAATGTTTTTTTTTTTTCCACGCTCAAAAAATACCAAAATTGGACTTTGCAGCATATTTCAGCGAATTGCAATATTTTAAAGTGCCAGCATCATAAATATCATTTCCAAAATTTTCCAAAATCTCATGCCCACGCTGTAATGTTCTTGATCTGCGTTTTTTTTTTCACATCTGCAGCCTGCCCGATTGTTTCCTCGTTTTTGCAGTGTTTTTCACTCATTCAAATGACTGCATAAAAAAAAAAATCTACAAAAAATTTGTAGAAAACACAAAAAAACTCAGGATAAATGTACTTACTATACACTAAATTTTAACTGCCAAGGGACTGCGTTTTTCATGCAGAAAAATCTGCTGTAAAAACTCAACGTGTGAACATACCCTTACAGCACACATCATATGTACCTTAAATTGGTGCTAAGGAAAAATAACAATTCTTCCCTTTATTAGGCTTACATAATTGAAAATATACTTTTGAATCTAAATGGAAGTATATATATATACATATATGCTATAGCCTTATAGCAGCACTGTGCACTTACAATTGCTCATTTTACCTTTTTACCCAATTAATTATCTTTTTTCATTATGTCTATGACATCGTGTGATTAAAAAGTGACCAACTGAATCCTTCTAAACTCTATGTAGAAACAGGAGGTCAATTTTCCCTGCATGAGTCATGAGTCACTGCAAAAGTCCCTGGCAGGGGAGGAAGGTGCAGCTGGGTCAGGAGATGAAAAGGGGAATGATTGGCAGGGACAAGAAACTTCCTGTTTCTACATAGAGCAGAGAAAAGAGAAGAATTAGCTGGGTAGAAAGGCAAAATGAGCAGTTGTTAGTAGGGTTGAGCGACTTTTCTTTTTATAGGATCGGGTCGGGTTTCACGAAACCCGACTTTTTCAAAAGTCGGGTCGAGTGAAATCGGCCGATCCTATAGAAAAGTCGGGGTCGGGGTCGGCCGAAACACGAAACCCAATGCAGTGCTTTGGGTTTCTAATGGTTCCCAGGCTCTGAAGGAGAGGAAACTCTCCTTCAGGCCCTGGGATCCATATTTAAGTGTAAAATAAAGAATCAAAATAAAAAATATTGATATACTTTCCCTTGGATGCGCCCTGGTTCTCACCGGCAGCCTTCCTTCCTAAGAATGAGCGCCTGAAGGACCTTCGATGATGTCGCGGCTTGTGATTGGTCGCGTGAGCGGTCACATGGGCGTCACGCGACCAATCACAAGCCGCAACGTCATCTAAGGTCCTACAGGCGCTGATTCTTATTAAGGAAGGCTGCGGGTTAGAACCAGAGCGCGTCCGAGGGTGAGTATATACCTATTAGGAATATACTCACCCTCGGACGCGCCCTCGGACGCTTCCTTCCTAAGAATTAGCGCCTGAAAGACCTTAGATGACGTCGCGGCTTGTGATTGGTCGCGTGACGCCCATGTGACCGCTCACGCGACCAATCACAAGCCGTGACGTCATCGAAGGTCCTTCAAGCGCTCATTCTTAGGAAGGAAGGCTGCCGGTGAGAACCAGGGCGCGTCCGTGGGTGAGTATATCAATATTTTTTTTATTATTCTTTATTTTACACTTAAATATGAATTCCAATACCGATTCCCGATATCTTAAACATATCGGAACTCGGTATCGGAATTCCGATTCCAGATCAGAAGATCGCCGACCTCATGGCCGACCCCACACAGGGGTCGGGTCGGGTTTCATGAAACCCGACTTTGCCAAAAGTCGGCGACTTCTGAATCTGGCCGACCCGTTTCGCTCAACCCTAGTTGTAAGTACACAGTGCTGTATAACTTGTCCTTGCAGTTTCATCAAACTGTTGACCATACTGGTACGTCATTCCCACAGGTTCGCTATGAGATTACATGCCCAACTGAAGAAAAGGAATCCATGAATTCTCAGTTAAAAATTAGTAACTAAATGTAGCACGACTGGCCGAATTATACTGTATTTTTTTTTTCCAGCAAAATAAAATACAAAATAAATAATAAAAAATACTGGCTTTTTACCTTAAGAGCAATTTTTGGTTTCTCTAGGGAACAATTTCTATACGACTATGAAAATATAAACTTGTTCATGGGACTCCTCCTAGTTAGTAGTTCGGGTGAAGGAGACATTGATCAATGCAAAAGAAGAAGTAGTTCTCACCTAAGGACTTGTGCAAGCATCCGTATAATCATCCATGTGTGATCCAACAAAACATTGGATCACACCTGGACCAATGTTATTCTATGGGGCCGGGCACATGTCACATTGTTTCCTCGGACAGAGACTTTCTGGGGAAATAAACGCAGCATGTCTGAGGTTAATCCAATATTCAGATCACACTCGGCCATGTACGAGGTATATCAACGAGTCCATGGAAACCATCGGACTACCCTCGGAAGACATTTTCGATTTCCACGAACCGAAACAATGAAGAAGATGGAGACATTTTTTTTCTCATCCGAGAGAATCAGACCACACTATGATGTCACTCTGATCACAGTTTGATCAGAGTGTGATTAGCATAATTGGCCCAATTCTTTCCGATGAGACACTATACGCTCTTGTGACCCTAGCCTAATAAAGATTTAGAAAATTTGAATAGCTGTAGGAATTTGGGTGTTGGACGATTTGGGGCATTTGCTCCTTTTGACTTTTTTAAATTGATAAGTACGAGCCCATCAGGTCGAAATAGTCCAGTTTTTGTTCTTACTTTATTCCTGCTTCTTCCCTGAGTATTCTGTTTGCTTTTTAGTTTTTTTTTTTTTTTTAATCCAAAGAGTTGAGCTTTTTTTATTTAGTGCTAATTTTTATGGTCTTTGAATAGGGGCATGGCTCAGACATTCTACGGGGGTGTGTCTTTTGTCTGCCTTGCATAATTACCCTCTAAGCCACACCCCATTGTAAAAGCTGTAAAAGCCAAAAAAAAACAGCTCTAAATAAAAAGTCCCATATCTCAAGAATCAAATACAAACAAAAAACCCCAGAATACTCAGGGGGAAAGCAGGAATAAAATAAGGACCAGCGGGAATAAAATTGGCCACTTTTGACCTGACTTGGTTAGATATAGACCTAAACAGAAGATGGAAGCTGCTGTGGAGGAGGACCCCACTAGTGATGGGCATACATGCTCTGATAACGTCTTCTCCGAGCATGCTCAGGTGTTATCCTAGCTTCTGGCCGGGCTGGTATATTATGTTCGAGTCCCCGCTGTTGCATGTCTTGCGGCTGTTGCATGGCTTACCTGTTTGTTAAGGAACCCCCACATCTGTTGCCACAAATCATGCAGCTGCATGGACTCGAATATAATATTTGAGCAATACAAGATCCTCGGATAACCGCCGAGCGTGCTCGGATTTGATGATATGTGAGCATGCTCATCACTAGCCTCCACTTATTACTGCCTATCACATAATGGAACCCTGCACAACACGTCTTGAACGTCACTGCTTTATCCACAATGATTTTTCAGGTCCAATAGAAGCCATGCGTCCCACCACCTCTCTCTTACTCACCCTTCCGGCCTTTTGATGTGTTTAACTTTCTGAGAATACAAAAGTTGAGTGTGGTAAATCGTCCGTCATCATTCGACACCACATCGGCGTCGGTGGATTCTTACATGTCCTCATTGATGTGTAGAAACTTAATGTAAACCTTTCATTATGCATCATATTTTTATTTGCTCAGTCCCCTAAATTGTAAATGGCAGCCCAAACCACGAGGATGGAAAACTCAAAGTTGATTAATAAATTCTACTAGTTGCGTAGTTTTGAAAAGAGATGTCACTGTACATAGTTCTGTATCACCCTGAGCGCCAACATATTCTGAAGCGCAGCATCTAATATGTAAAGCTGAATGTGTGTGTATATATATGTGTGTGTGTATGTATGTATGTATGTATGTATGTCCGGGATTGGCATCGGCACCATCGCAACTACAGCCGCAAAATTTTGCACAGTCACACGTCTGGATCCCGAGAGCGTCATAGGCTATGTTGTGAGGCGAAATTTTAACCCCGCGCGTTCCAATTCACCAAACAATTTTGCCCCTATCTACATAATGGGGAAAAAGTGAAAGAAAAAGTGTTGGAGGCAAATTGACAGCCAGGAGGAGATGGCATACAGGTATATAGTATATACAGGGGAGATGATATACAGCTATATATTATATACAGGAGGAGATGACATACAGGTATATATTATATACAGGAGGAGATGACATACAGGTATATACTATATACAGGGGAGATGACTTACAGGTATATCTAATATATAAAGCTGAATGTGTGTGTGTATGTCCGGGATTGGCATCTGCACCGTCGCAGCTACAGCCACAAAATTTTGCACAGTCACACGTCTGGACCCGGAGAGCGTCATACGCTATGTTGTGAGGCGAAATTTAAACCCCGCGCGTTACAATTCAATTACAAACAATTTTGCCCCTATCGACATAATGGGGAAAAAGTGAAAGGAAAAGTGTTGGAGGCAAATTGACAGCTGCCAGATGTGAACAAGGGGGACTTAAAGAATGAGAGTGATGGCGCCAAAGAGTATATACCGTACAGTTGCTAAGGTGGGGCCCCGACATGGGATATTCACCACACACGGGGATATGAACACACACACAAAATGCGCCACACACTACCACGTGCTTGAACACATATACCACCCTCAGCACACATTTCACCACACATACACCAACCTCGCCACATAAAAGTCAAAGCACAAAACTCGCCATGCGCAAAACTCGCCACATGCAAAACTAGGTTCACACAAAACTAGCCACACGTGCAAAACTCACCTCATGGAAAACTCGACACACGCAAAACTTGCACACGCGGAAAAATTGCCACATACACAAAAGTTGCAACACATGCAAAAGTTGCCTCACACAAAACTTGCACATACTCAAAATGCACCACACATAAAATTCGCCACGTGCAATACTCGCCAAGCGCAAAACTTGCTGCACACAACTTGCTACACTAACCTGTCACATGCAACTCGACACACAAAAAGTTGCTACACGCATGTCACCACACAAAACTCATCTCACAAAAGTCTCTACATGTATGTCGCCACACGCAACTCAACACGCACAACTTGACACATGAAACTCGCCCTAAAACACACACAAGTCTGGTATTATCCTTCAAAAATAAAAATCCGATTAATAAGCAGACAAACTACAACAAATGTACCATATAGGAAATACGGCAGCTGTCAGTCACATGACCTGTCTATTATGTGTATGTGTGAGCTAATATATACTGCCAGGGGGAGGGCTTCCTGTTGGCTGGGGATTTATCAGGCTGTCAATTTAGCTTACAAATAATGAGGTAAAAATACTGAGGAAATAACGTGTGAACAAGGTCTAATACAGGAGGAGATGACACACAGGTATATACTATATACAGGGGAGATGACACACAGATATATACTATATACAGGAGAGATGGCACACAGGTATATACTATATAGAGGAGGAGATGACATACAGGTATATACTATATACAGGAGGAGATGACATACAGGTATATACTATATACCTATATACTGAGGGGAAAATGATACGTGTGAGGTGAAAATGAGGGGTGTGAGGTGAAAATGAATAGGCGTGAGTGCAAAGTGAGAGGAGTGAGGGAAAATAGTGGAGTGATCGGAAAATGACAGATGTGAAGTCGAAATGACAAGTGTTAGGGGGGAATGAGAGATGTGAGGGGGAAAATGAGAGGCGTGATGGGAAAATAAGAGAAGTGAGGTGCTATAACTAACCACAGATATTTACTATGCCCAGGCAACGCCGGGCTCTTCAGCTAGTACGTTATATATTCCCTACTTACAGATTTACAATGATTTGCCCATGAATAAAGAACATTTGAATTATTAGATCTTGGAATAATAATAAGTTCCACATTTGGATGTGTTAAAAAAATGTTCCTGTGATGAGATATTCTTATAAATGTCTTATTTGCTGTGTCCAACTATGCAGAGCTTGTCCATGGTCAGCACATACAACAGCTCTTGGCCAGGGGAGGAAGGATAAGCCACTAATGATAGACAGGAAACAGCAGGAACTCACAACTGCTGTTTTACAAGGTAACCAAATATTCTGCTTGTTTTATCAAAGGAGCGGGTGAATTAGCCTTGCCTCTAGCCCTGGGAGTATGTATAACGCATACATAGGGCTGCCACTAGAAATTTTGGGGTCCCATACTGGCAAAATTTTAGGGGCCCCCTTGAGACTCTGCCCAGGCTCCACCCCAGCCCCGCCTCCATGCTCCACCCCTCGAACTGTCCACAGTCCCACCGCTCTCTCTTGGAAAATCTCCACTTCTCACCTATCACACATTGACAGTTCCCATCACCAGATCACACATATTGCCGGCAGCTTTTGTTTTGGCCAAAAGATTGTTTAAGCCACCAATATGACAAGGTAGACACTTTTGGCCGGACCCTACTCTTCTGTAACCTATTAAATATTTGTTAAAATATGCAATACAATTTAGGTATATTTTTATTTATTTTTCAATTTTTAAAATGACCTATAATACCATATACAAGGAACAAATACCACAGCACTATGACCAGATGACATAATACCACCACAGTGATCGAATAATATTATATACAAGAAACAAATACCACAACATCATGACCAGACCACATATTACCTCCACATAGTGACTGAATACTACAATACTGATCAGTACTAAAAAAACCCACAATACTATCACCATCAGTGCCATTATACGCAGGAGATCTGTACTTAGTATGCAGTGTCTTTGTAGAGGTAATACGGTGATCACCGGTGGTATTATACACAGGAGCTCTGTATATAATGTATAGGTAATACAGTGATCACTGGTGACATTATACACAGGACCGCTGTATATAGTATACAGTGTATAGTGTCAGTGTATAGGTAACACACTTACTCACCAGTGACGCCTTTAGGTGAAGTCCTTCATCTTTCATCCAGCACAGACCGCCATCACTTCATCCAGCCAGGACTCGTCTCTGCAGGAAATAACATAGTTATCTCGAGTTCCGCTTGCAGAACACATTATTTAATTTTCCCAACTTCTACATTACACCACATGAAGAAGGCAACATAGTGTCACTCTACACAGTAATAGGACCGCGCCCCCCCCCATTTAAAACAGTGTACTCAAAACATAAAATAAATACATCACTGCAGTAATAATATCCCTTAATTAGCCCCTATGGTAATAATATTCGCCATCCTGGCCCGGTGTGTCTCATTCTTGGTGTCAGCTATATGTTCTCCCATCCTGCCCTCATGAGTATCTATTCTGCCCCATATGATCTCCACATCCTGCCCCATCTGTCTCCATCGTATCCATCCTGCCCCATGATCCTGCCCCATCTGTCTCCAATCCTGCCCCCGGTGTTTCCAATCATGCCCGTATCTCCATTCTGCCCCGTCTCCCATCATGCCCCCATGCCTGCAATCATGCCCCCTGTGTCTCCATTCTGCCCCATCTGTTTCCAATCCTGCCCCATCTGTCTCCAGTCATGCCCCAGTGTCTCCAGTCATGCCGCCATGTCTTTCATCCTGCCCCGTGTCTCCAATCATGTCCCGTATCTCCATTCTGCCCCGTGTCCAGCATTCTGCCCCTGTGTCCAGCATTCTGCCCCTGTGTCCAGCTTTCTGTCCCTGTGTCCAGCATTCTGCCCCTGTGTTCAGCATTCTGCCTCTGTGTCTAGCGTTCTGCCCCTGTGTCCAGCGTTCTGCCTGTGTCCAGCGTTCTGCCTCTGTGTCCAGCGTTCTGCCCCTGTGTCCAGCGTTCTGCCTGTGTCCAGCATTCTGCCCCATGTCTCACAGTCTGCCCGTGTCCAACTTTCTGCCCCTGTGTCCAGCGTTCTGCCTCTGTTATCCCTTAATTAGCCCCTATGGTAACAATATTTGCCATCCTGGCCCGGTGTGTCTCATTCCTGGTGTCAGCTATATGTTCTCCCATCCTGCCCTCATGAGTATCCATTCTGCCCCATATGATCTCCACATCCTGCCCCATCTGTCTCCATCGTATCCATCCTGCCCCATGATCCTGCCCCATCTGTCTCCAATCCTGCCCCCGGTGTTTCCAATCATGCCCGTATCTCCATTCTGCCCCGTCTCCCATCATGCCCCCATGCCTGCAATCATGCCCCCTGTGTCTCCATTCTGCCCCATCTGTTTCCAATCCTGCCCCATCTGTCTCCAGTCATGCCCCAGTGTCTCCAGTCATGCCGCCATGTCTTTCATCCTGCCCCGTGTCTCCAATCATGTCCCGTATCTCCATTCTGCCCCGTGTCCAGCATTCTGCCCCTGTGTCCAGCATTCTGCCCCTGTGTCCAGCTTTCTGCCCCTGTGTTCAGCATTCTGCCTCTGTGTCTAGCGTTCTGCCTCTGTGTCCAGCGTTCTGCCTGTGTCCAGCGTTCTGCCTCTGTGTCCAGCATTCTGCCCCTGTGTCCAGCGTTCTGCCTGTGTCCAGCATTCTGCCCCATGTCTCACAGTCTGCCCGTGTCCAACTTTCTGCCCCTGTGTCCAGCGTTCTGCCTCTGTGTCCAGCATTCTGCCCCTGTGTCCAGCGATCTACCACTGTGTCCAGCGTTCTGCCTCTGTGTCCAGCGTTTTGCCCCTGTGCCCAGCATTCTGCCCCTGTGTCCAGCATTCTGCCCGTGTCCAGCATTCTGCCCCTGTGTCCAGCTTTCTGCCCCTGTGTCAAGCATTGTGCCCCTGTGTACAGCTTTCTGCCCCTGTGTCCAGCTTTCTGCCCCTGTGTCCAGCATTCTGCCCTTGTGTCCAGCTTTTTGTCACTGTGTCCAGCATTCTGCCCGTGTCCAGCTTTCTGCCCCTGTGTCCAGCTTTCTGCCCCTGTGTCCAGCATTCTGCCCCTGTGTCCAGCTTTCTGCCCCTGTGTCCAGCATTCTGCCCCTGTGTCCAGCTTTCTGCCCCTGTGTCCAGTTTTCTGCCCCTGTGTCCAGCATTCTACCCCTTTGTCCAGCGTTCTGCCCCTGTGTCCAGTGTTCTGCCCCTGTGTCCACTGTCCAGCATTCTGCACCTGTGTCCAGCATTCTGCCCGTGTCCAACATTCTGCCCCTGTGTCCAGCATTCTGCCCGTGTCCAGCATTCTGCCCCTGTGTCCAGTGTTCTGCCCCAGTGTCCAGCATTCTGCCCCTGTGTCCAGCATTCTGCCCCTGTGTCCAGCATTCTGCCCCTGTGTCCAGCGTTCTGCCCCTGTGTCCAGCGTTCTGCCCCTGTGTCCAGCTTTCTGCCCCTGTGTCCAGCAGTCTGCCCCTGTGTCCAGCGTTCTGCCCCAGTGTCCAGCATTCTACCCCTGTGTCCAGCTTTCTGCCCCTGTGTCCAGCGTTCTTCCCCTGTGTCCAGCTTTCTGCCCCTGTGTCCAGCATTCTGTCCCTGTGTCCAGCATTCTGCCCCGTGTCCAGCATTCTGCCCGTGTACAGCATTCTGCCCCTGTGTCCAGCGTTTTTCCCCTGTGTCCAGCATTCTGCTCCTGTGTACAGCATTCTGCCCCTGTGTCCAGCATTCTGCCCTGTGTCCAGCATTCTGCCCCTGTGTACAGCATTCTGCCCCTGTATACAGCATTTTTCCCCTGTGTCCAGCATTCTGCCCCTGTGTCCAGCATTCTGCCCCTGTGTCCAGCATTCTGCCCTGTGTCCAGCATTCTGCCCTGTGTCCAGCATTCTGCCCCTGTGTACAGCATTCTGCCCCTGTGTCCAGCTTTCTGCCCCTGTGTCCAGCTTTCTACCCCTGTGTCCAGCATTCTGCCCCTGTGTCCAGCTTTCTGCCCCTGTGTCCAGCTTTCTGCCCCTGTGTCCAGCATTCTGCCCTGGGCCCCCCGGATCGCCGCTCTCAATAAAAAAAAAAAAACAAGTTCTTCTCACCTGGCCGTGCTCCTGCGGCGGGCGAAGTTCTTTCCACGCAGTGAAGCGTGCACTCGCCGGCGACTGACAATGACGTCAGACGCCGGCGACATGCACGCACGCTGCAGCTGACGTCAGCTGCCAGCTTCAGATTGGCTGGTGGCTGTTAACTATTGACGTGCGGGCGCCCGCAAGTCAATAGCGTTAAACAGCTGCAGTGCCGCTGCTAAGGGCCCGGTTTAGCCTGCGGCTGCCGGTAGGGGCCCGGTGAGCAGATGAGACGGTCCCCCTCTGCCCACCGGTCCCCATACGCCAGTCACGGCCGTAATGCCCTGATGGTGGCCCTGGGCATACATACACAGTGAATGAGCTTGGGGGATTCATAACTCTGCAGTCACACAGAGTGACTTGAGACTTATTTATTTTGCACCGCACAACCCCTTTAACAATAAAAGGAGGTTCTGTTTCTGGAAATGAAACCAATTTCTAAGGTAACCAATTTCCCTGCCTGGTTTATCACAGGAGGAAGTGTTTCTGCTTTGTCACCAGCCCTTTGAGCTCAAGTCAATGACGCAGGAGCTCTGGACGGATGTTGAGCTCGTTTGTCACTGATTTGATTAATAGGACTGGTGACATACATGACTGATGAAGATTCTTTTTTTCTGAAGTGTTCTTTGCAGCCTTTTCATTGGACAGTGCTAAAGAATAACTATTGTTTTTACTTTTATTAGTGCACCTGAAAATAGTAATCCGCATCCAAGACTTCTCCCGTGCTTCCCCCATACTCTGGAACTTTCTACCCCCACACATCAGACTCTCGCCTACCATAGAAACCTTCGAAAAGAACCTGAAGACTCACCTTTCCGACAAGCCTACAGCCTGCAGTGATCCTCAACCGACTGAACCACCGCACAACCAGCTCTACCCTCTCCTACTGTATCCTCACTCATTCCCTGCAGACTGTGAGCCCTCGCGGGCAGGGTCCTCCCTCCTTCTGTACCCGTGTGCCTTGTTTTTTGCTCATGCTTATTGTATTTGTCTATATTTGCCCCGTATTCACATGTATAGCGCTATGGAATAAATGGCGCTATAAAAATGTATAGTAATAATAATTTTGTAATACTTCTTATCAGAGAGATCTGCTTCTTTCTCCTCAATTCATGGGTCGGTGGCTTTCTCCTGAAGTGGATCCACCTGCGCTTTTTTCTATACTGTAAGTTCTGTTAAGAGAGTGGGTGGCTTCTGTGTGGAAGTTGCCTGAAGAATGAACATTACCTCTTTTTTAACAGCTCCAGGGTTTCGGAACCCTAAAGCGATTAAAAGAAGTAATAAACGCACAGCAATGTTGTTTTTCCATAGACATTCACATGTTCATTCTTTTGAACATTTTTTGATACGTTGGTTCCGTGGCGGAAACCACCTGGAAAAGACACAAATCCAGTTTGTATTCCAAAAATTCCTAAAAAAAACCTCCATGTGCACAAAACGTTTTCAGGCAGATTCAGCCATGGAAACCATCTGAAAAGCATATCAAGAAAAACGTTCAAAGGAATGATCATAAGCAATTCTATGTAAAAACGACTTGCTTTGTTCAGGCTTTTGAGCTTCTTTTGACCACTTTTTAACTTCAGAGTTTGAAATCAGAGATTCATAGAATGTTAGAGTTGGAAGGGACCCCCGGGGTCTTCGTGTCCAACCCCCTGCTCAATGCAGGATTCACTACACCATCTCAGACACGAGCTCTGTACTTTACAATACGTGTTAATGAGAAAGCTGAAAAGAAGACTGGAAAATGCACAGAAAATGACTGTAAAAAATATACAAAAGATTCTTCAGGAAAAAACCCTCAAAAGTTTCTCGAAAAATCTTCTGCGTGAAAAATTCATCTGGTTCGCCTGAGTATTAAAGATGTGCACAAATGGCCAAATATTCCCCGAGGGTTGTTCAGGAGAAGACAACCTAATGTGGAGATGACTTTGGAACCAATGACTTGTCAGAAAGGTCCAATAACGTTATGTCTTGGAGAGTGGGACCTCAGAACAAATTCTCCGAGTGTGTCCTGGGAGCCTTCGCCTCACATTGGATAGGTTTCCCTGCTGAAGCCAACAAAAGAACGTCTCGGTACAATCCATGGGCTAGCCTGTGAATACACTTGTGATTGTTTTATCGTCGTTCATGAGTTGTTTTTGGCTTTGTGTACAATTATTACTTCTTTTGCTTATGTTGTTCCATTTCCCACAGTTATTAACCTATTGCGACACTTTATGGGCACTTAATGTCTCCCTGTCTCATGGCGGAGTTTTTGTATCATTGAGGAGCGGCACTGACAGAAGTCTAATAAATAAATACAGGGACACAAAACTAAACACTAGATTATTACATCACAATTCATGGACGCTTTATATCTTTATTCTTTAGGTTTTATAATTAGCTTGCTTCAAAATCAAAATCATTGATATCATAGCAATACAGTAAAACTAAATATGTGTTTTTTTTTAACCACAATGGACATGTGCCATATATGTTCCTGCAAACCGCCATACATATACTTCTTGATTGCGTGGGCTCACGTTGAGCACTGCCGCAATCAAGTGAGGGTGTCAGCTCTATATGAGAGCTCACACCCTGCTAGCACCGATCGTAGACGTTTATCCCCTCTGAATGATGCTGCTGTCAGTAGTGGAGGAATGGAGGAGCATCGCAGAGGGAGTTAGCTCCCTTTCTGCTTGCCTCGGCACAATGCGGTGCGATCGTGTTGTGCTGATGGTCTCCATGGTGACCCCAGGCCACAAAATGGCTGTGGGGTCCTTCAGGGAAGATGAATGAAGAATACCGTATATACTTGAGTATAAGCCGCTATTTTCAGCCAATTTTTTTAGGCTGAAAGTGCCCCTCTCAGCTTATACTCGAGTCATTGTTCCAGGGGGTCAGCAGGGGAGGGGGAGCGGCAGCTGTCACGTCATACTCACCTGCATCCGACGCGTCTCTGCATGTCCCTGTTCTATGGCACCCACAGCTCTTCCTGTGTTCAGCGGTCACGTGGTACCGCTCATTAAAGTAATGAATATGGATGCGATTCCACTCCCATAGGGGTGGAGCGCATATTCATTACTTTAATGAGTGGTACCGGTGACCGCTGAACACAGGAACAAGCTGCTGGCGTCAGAGACTATCGCGGAGAAGCTGCCAGGGACCGCGCCAGAAGAGTGAGTATGATGTGGGAGGGTGAGCCATGCAACATTCACCTGTCCCCGTTGCACCGGCGCGTGTCGCTCCGTCTTCCTCGTCCTCTGGCTGTGACGTTCAAGTCAGAGGGCGTGATGAAGTGTTTAGTGTGCTCGCCGTCCTCTGCCTGAACAGTCACTGCACAGAGCCGGAAGACAGAGCGGCGGTGGAACGGAGACAGTTGAATATTGCAAGTGCTGGTGTCCCCGCCTGCTCAAGACAAGTGGTGAGTATGTAATTTTTTTTATTGCAGCAGCAGCAGCATATGGGGCACATTTTCTATCTTATGGGGCCATAATCAGCCTTTATGCAGCATTATATTGGACAAATGTTTCTATGGAGCATCTTATGGGGCCATAATCAACCTTTGTGCAGCATTATATGGGGCATATTTTTGTAAGAAGCATCTTATGGGGCCCATCATGAACTTTATGGAGCATAATATGGGGCATATTTTATTATGGAGCATCTTATGGGGCCATCATAAACTTTATGGAGCATTATATGGGGCTCCTGATTCAATATGGATATTCAAAAGCACTTGGTTAAGTGATGTCTCAATTAATTTTACTTTTATTGGTATCCATTTAGTATTTTTGAAATTTGCCAGTAGCTGCTGCATTTCCACCCTAGGCTTATACTTGAGTCATTAAGTTTTCCCATTTTCTTGTGGCAAAATTAGGGGGTTTGGCTTATACTCGGGTCGGCTTATACTCGAGTATATACGGTAACTACATTTATTTATGTAAAAATAAAAAGTACACATATTTGGTATCGCTGCGTCCGAAACGTCCCTACCTATAAAACTGTCCCATTAGTTAACCATTTCAGTGAATATCATAAAAAAAAACAACTATGCTTTATCATCATACCACAGAACAAAAAGTTCAATAAAACACGATCATAAAGACGTAAATAAAAATGCTAACGCTGAAAGCATAATCTTGTCTTGCAAAAAAAAGCTATTATACAGCTCTGTCAGAATAAAAATAAAAAAGTTATCTGGGCTCTCAGAATAAAGCGTTGCAAAAATAATTATTTTTTTCTATAAAATAGTTTTTATGGTGTAAAAGCTCCAAAACATAAAAAAAGATATGTGCGATATTGCTGACCTGGAGAATAAAGCCGCCTTTTCCGTTTTACCAAACGAGGAACGGCATAATAAAAACACCAAAAAACTGTTTCTGATTTGCTGAATTGAATTTTGTTCATTCTGCCTCCCAAAAATCAACACAGAAAGCGATCAAAATATGTCATGTGCCCAAAAATGGTACCAATAAAAATGTCAACTTGTCCTGGAAAAAAAGAAGCTGTCAAATGAATTTTATGGGGCCGCAAAAACAATTTTTTGCAATAAAAGCGTCCTTTAGTGTGCGATAGCAGCCAATCATAAAAACCCAATATAAATCTTGTGTCAATGTAATCGCACGACCCGAAGAATAAAGTCGCCTAATCACTTATACTGCACGAGGAACGACATCAAAAATAAATAAAACCAATTCTTCACCTGCTGGTGATTTTTTCATTCTGCCTCCCAAGGATCGCATTGAGGCTCGGAGCACATTAATCCTACACTCTATGCTGAACGCTTACACTAGAGTTTCCGTGTAAATCTCTGGTACATGTGATTCAGTCAGAACCTCTGGTGGAAGATTCCTTATAATGAGGCAGATGGAGGCACTGTGGACGCCATAGGACCTGTGATCCGATGGTGTCCGTCTTTTTAGACGTGCATAAAATCGCGGACGACCACAGTTTTGTGCACTTCTGAAAAGGACACTGCTGAACGGAGGTCAGACGGCGTCAAGAGTAACTCTGCTGCCTCATTATAGTGACTGGATCCATCCGGGGTTGCAACGTTCAGGTCTCTCAGAGTTTTAGATGGAAATCCCAAAGTAAGTGCTCAGGGTACAGCTCTGAATAAATGTGATCCTAAATGTTATATAAAATGTTCACAATAAAAGATTCAACTCAATCCACAAAAAATAAAGTCCCCGCTCAGGTCCGTCATTTGTTATCGGAAATATAGAGGGCTACCATGTTACTGGTAGTACAAAGGCTTTGGAAAAGCAAAATGGCTCCTCACTGCCCCAAAAGAAATTAAAGTTCTGCGATTCCAAATCCAAATGCGCCCATCCTTTCTGGGTCCCAGTGTGTCTAAACCACATTTAGTGTCCACATGTTTGGCATTTCTGTAGCGATAACAGCCTGCCTAATTTATGAGTACGTATCTCTAGAAGCATGTGCTGGTCACTACAACGTATTGGGCCTTACGGAGCACTGGTCACTACAATGGCAGTTTGCAATATTCACTCAGCAACATGCACTACTGCTAGTTTCTAGTTTTCGCTGCATGCCTAGATGAATTCAATGAGAGGTGTAGTTTGTAAAATGGGATCACATATGGTGGGTTTTGCTCGTCTGGCACCTCAAGGGCTCTACGAATGTGACATGGCACCCTCAAACCAGTCCAGCAAAATCTGAACTTCAATATGGTGCTTCTTCCCTTCTGAGCATTGCATTGTACCTCAAAACTAATTTGCAACCACATGTGGGGTATCAATGTACTCAGGAGAAATTGCACAACAAATTTGGGGTTTCATTTTTTCCTGTTAATCTTTTGAAAATGCAAAATTTGAGGGTTAAAAAAACATTTTTGTGGGAATTATAAACTTCTATGAAGCACCTGGTGGTTCAAATAACTCACCACACATCTAGATAAGTTCCCTGAGGGTTCTAGTTTCCAAAATAGTGTCACTTGTTGGGGGTTTCAACTGTTAAGGCACATCAGGGGCATGCCAAATGCTACATGGTGTCCACTAATTATTCCAGCAAAGTTTGCAATCAAAAAGTCAAATGACACTCTTTTCCGTCCAAGCCCCGCTGTGCGCCCAAACAGTAGTTTTGCTAAACAACAAATTGTATGGTGCAATTTCTTCTGTTACCATGATGAAAATGCAAAATTTGGGGCTATAGAAACATTTTTTGTAGGAAAAATGTGATTTTTTTTGTTTTCCCGGCCCAAAGTTATAAACTTCTGTGAAGCATATTGGGGTTGAACGTGCTCTCCACACAAAGTTCCCTGAGGAGTCTAGTTTTCAAAATTGTGTCACTTGTGTTTTTTTCACTATTTAGGCACATCAGGTGCTCTCCAAATGCAACTTGGCATCCGCTAATTATTCCAGCAAATTTTGCCTTTAAAACGTCAAATGGTACTACTTTCCTTCCAAGCCCGGCCATGCGCACATACAGTAGTTTCCCTCCACATATTGGGCATCTGCGTGCTCAGGACAAATTTCTAAACAAATTTTCTAAACAATTTTCTCCTGTTACCCCTGTGAAAGTAAAAAACTTGGTTTTAAAGGAAAATTTTTGTGGAAAAAAGTTACATTTTTATTTTTTTCCTTTCCGCATTCCATCAATTCCTGTGAAGCCCTGTAAAATGACCTCCAGCAGGCCACTAACATCCATGTGTCTGCTCAAACTATCAGAAACAAACTCCAAGAGGTTGGTGTGAGGGCGCAACACTGTGCAGGGTGATTGGCATTAATCAGAGAACACCAAGATTGGCAGATTCAACATTGACACCCTGTGCTCTTCACGGATGAGAGCAGGTTCACATTGAGCAAATGTGACAGACATGACAGAGTCTGGAGAAGCAGTGGAGAATGTTCTGCTGCCTGCAACATCCTCTAGCATGACTGGTTTGGCAGTGGGTCAGTAATGGCATGGGGAAGCATTTCTTTGGAGGGCAGCACAGCTCTCCATGATCTAGCCAGAGGATGACAAGACAATCCTCAGACAGATTGCGAGACCATATACAGGTGCAGTGGGCCATGGGTTCCTTCAGATGCATGACAATTCTAGGCCTCATGTGGCTGAAGAGTATCAGCAGTTTCTGCATGATGAAGGCATTGATGTTATGGACTGGCCTGCCTGCTCCCCAGACCTGAATCCAATCAAGCACATCTGAGACATCATGTCTCGTTCTATCCACCAATGTCACGTTGTACCACAGACTGTCCAGGAGTTGACTGATACTTTAATCCAGGTCTGGAATAAGATCCTTCAGGAGAACATCCACCACCTCATCCGGTGCATGTCCAGGCATTGTAAGGAGGTCATACAAGCATGTGGAAATTAAAAATTTCAAAAAATTGACTGTCACATCCAAATTTGGATGTGACGGTCAGTTTTTTGAAATTTGTATTCATTAGCCTTCTGACTGAGCACACCTCCTTTTAGCCACATGTGTTTTTAATCACAGCAGGACCACTACCCCTCCACAGAGAGAGATCTCAGTCTAAGAGAGGACTCACATTAGGTTCCCATTCAGATGAAGACTTTATTCTCAGAGAGGTAAGGCATTGCTAGGCCCTGGTATATGAGAAATGCCTTATGGTGGCTACCAGGTACACAAGAATTGGCCAATGTATGAGCTAAAGTTTATCAATTTTTCATATTTCTAGTGCAGTAATGCAATTCAATTTTCATTTTTCATATCTGCAAATTTTGGCTCTATAGTGTGCTGCCATTTTTGTTTGAGAATACAAGCAAGTGGAGGCCACACACACTACTGAGCATCTTTTCCTTGTCATGAGGCATTTCCACTGAAGTTCTATCAGCCTGTAATTTGATTTTCCACTTTGATTTTGAGTATCGTTTCAAATCCAGACCTCCGTGGGATATTAACTTTGATTTACATTGATAATTTTTAATTAAAGATTTGCAACTGGAATATTTCATTCAATCATATCTAGGATGTAGTATTTTAGTGTTCACTTTAATTTTTTGAGCAGTGTATGTCAGACACTTTTTTTTACATTGCTGTGGGGCTAGTAACAGCAATTTCATACTTGCAGATGCTTATAATTTTTCATTATTTATTTTCTTCTGTTTATTTATTCATTTATTTCACAATACTTTTTTCTATATGACTTTCCCTGTAACTGGGACTAGTATATTAACCCGGTTTCAGGGGAGCTTCCCTGTATATTATATATATATATATATATATATATATATATATATATATATATATAATATATATTCTAGTCTGGGGAGGAGTCAGTCAGTATGTCAGAGGTACAAGACGGAGAGGAAGCAGATAGTCTGAGAAAGAAGGAGGGAGCAGTGGAGTGCAGGAAAGTGAAGAGCTGAAGGGAAAAGCTGCGACTGAGCTTCCTCCATGCTGAGCGCAGATACCCGTAGCTAGAAGACCGAGGTTGTGGGGGTAACTCTTTGCCCCATGGCAGAAACCAGCGGGCCGGCTGGATTGCAAGTCACCTGTCCAACATTGACACCTGAGGACACAATAGCAAATAGAGCCCAGGTCATGATAGAGATCCTGTAAAAAAGCTTGAGCTACCTGTCGTACGGGTATTGCCCTACCTAAAGGGGGACAGAGAGAAAACATGAGGACCTTGTGTGAGGCCTAAGGCAGCAAGGGACCACCCCACAGCGCTCCAGTGAAGGCTTCCAACCCCACCTGGTAGAGGTGATTCCAGATTCGCTTCCAAGCTGGCTGGACCATCGACAACTGTGATCCGGTACTCTGGATTGTGGCTGCCTGAATTCATCAGTAAACCAGGTAAAGAGACTGCAAACTTGTCTCCTCCGTTTCTTTCTACACCACTTACCACCTGTCCCTACTACACCGTGAGCCCTGGGCACCCAGCTTTACCTGTGGGAAGTTATACCATCTTAGCTGCCATAACATCTCCCCAGCGGACCCCTTTAAGCAGCGTCGGTCACCCCTGATGGAATACCACAGGTGGTGTCACGAACAAACTTTATTCAAACAACCTCTTTAAGTCCTTTCATTTTACATGGGCGTCCAGGGCCACGGACCGGGTCACCGCCGCCGTGACATATCCCTTTAACTACTGGACCCGGTCCTGAGTACCCCACGGCCCTCGCGGGCGTTCCAGGTGCATAGTATTGTTGATCTGAATATGTAAGGGGAAAGCAAGGTTAATGCTTCATATACTGTATACATTGCATTTGCTCAGTATTGTGTGCAATAATCAGGAAGACAGTGATGCTAATAAACGTTTTCAATAAAAACTGTGTAATGCTTCATTTTTCCTCTCCTGGCACAGAATGAAACACTTGCTCATTGGTTTATCCACAGATTACAGCTGATTGCTAGGAGTCCTATCAGACGTACACTCTTTGATTGTCTTAGCCTGACAGAATAATTGTAATAAAAAGGTAATGTCAGGAATGGCCTTAGATTGGTTGGTATCGTCTATGGACAGCTTGCTCTTTATTGTGTCCATTTAGCACCCAAATGCAAATATACAATACCCAATTAATATTGTTATAGGATATCCGAATAACAAGACTCAATCAATAAATTAGGAAATCTAGCCGCATCTTGTGCAGATGGCTTTTCAAAGGTCGGGGCACCCAGTCTAAGACCTGTGTTCCGTGTATGCTTCAGGATACTTAGGCCATCAGTGATGCACAGTGGAGTACTTCTAATGGTAGCTGACTACACAACCACTATCGGACCCATGAGTTGGGAAACCCAGTGCTAAACAGCACTGCCCCCCCACGCCGGCATCTGGATTTCAATGGCGCAATGACATCACTAAATTGCACCTGCTGCACGGAGCCTCAGACTACACAGTGCACGGACTGGAATAGAGCATCGAGGGAAATAGGGGCTGGATTAATAATATTTTTCTTTTGCTATCTTATAGTATGTATGTTGGGGGGGCTGTAAGGCATCATACTATGTAGGGAAGTGGCTATGGGGCATCATACTTTGTGGTGGGGCTGTTGTAGCTATCAAACTGTGAGTATGGGACATAATTCTATTTACCGGTTGCTGTGTTGGCCATCATACTATGGCTGTTGGGAGGACTGAAGAGTCTAAAAGTTGTTGGGTAGCAGTGTGACCAGTAGAAGCGCCACTGCAGCGCGAAACGGCTGCGTTCCATTCCACTCCTGCTCCAATCCTCTCGATGCCGATGTTTTAAAGTATTGGAATAAAGAAGTTTTTTAACCGGTGAGTGCCATCCGTTCCTTTCAATTTTTGTACAAATTCCATTATTGCTAAGAGATGTTTCAAAATGTTCTGTGACCCAGGACTTGTCATCTTCTACAGCATCCCTACACAACAGGAGTTAGCAATAAGCACTAGATAATACAAATGATTTGGAATGCTTTGGCCCCTAATGAGCCCTGATAGGAGTGAAATATAAAATATTTGAAATAACTTTATCATTTCACTTCGGAACATTTCGTGAAGGATTGATGTTGGTATTAGTAGTGACTGGAGTGGCTCTTTAATGTGTCAGATTCTTTATACACAGTAGTTCTATCCCACAGAAGTGCCCTTGGTATTTCACTCTACTGCGTAGAGACATCATCTGCGGTAGCCCCAGTCAAGGGTTACATGTCAATTCTCTTTCAACAGTGGCATTGATCAAACTCCACATACGTTCCAGATCTAACACACTTGCTCTTTCCACAAGACATTTTGTCTAATATCCATTTAATACATAAGAAGTCTGGATCCCTACAGAAGATTTCTCCTTCAATAGCCATAAGAAGGTTTAATGTTTCACTAAATCAACAATTGTTAGTGCAGCTGAGTCGGTGGCCGGTTTTATGAGGAACATCAGACGGATGTGTGCCCTATCATTGGGCATCTGCAATGCAAACTCCGAACATACGGCTCAGCATATGGTAACCTTAGAGAATGAAAACAGCATGATCGGGTTACCACAAAGTATGGAAAACGTTGCCCATACACGCTCTGTTTCCATCCTCGTCCGTGGAGCCCATTAAGCTAATGATAGCAATGGATTCCATATCCTTGGGTTTTCAAGAGAGAGAGATGCCGATGTAGAGTCAAAATAAAGACTGTGGTGAGCTTGACAAAGACGTTGGCTTCATCCAGCAACGCCCGCATTAGTGTATAATAAGTCCTGATGATGAATGTTGGCAGATCATGAAGTAAAAGAACCAAATCCTAAGAGAGAATTCCTAATGAAATCAGACCCTACTGATCAATGGTGGAAAATTGTATGGAGAGAAGAAGAGGGTTTAGCACCATCTATAGATGAAATTAATGGTCGCCGACATGAACCCCAAAATGATCCAGATATATCTCAGAAGGTTAGACTGACTATAACGGGACCAAAGCATAACTAATGGGATATTATGTGTATTGAGTGTCTCGTAAAAATTCATATTTTTGTCTACAGGCTATGTGTTTTTGGAAGTTTTGGTATTTTAGAATTATAAGTAAGGAAACTTTTATTTTAGTGGTGGAAGAATTCTTTGAATCACTTATATTAACCATGAATTGTATGGATAAGTAAGAAAATTTTACCAATAAAGCCCCCCATACACTATATATAGTTATTAGCTGAACAATTGTCTAGCCAATCCTTCGTCTGACAACTATCTTTCCCATACACAGGAACAATCAGTTTGACCGAGTACTCCTCTGATTCTATGAAAGAATAGCGGCCAGACTCTTCTGGTGGTGGCTCATCTCCCATAGAACAAAAAGATCAACAATTGGTAAACCATCAAATGCATCAGATCTTTTCAACATCATCTGACGGGGTAGAGTTGAGAGGCCCCCATACAAATTGTACTGTCAGTTAATATCAATGGGTTCAACAGACAGCAGTCTAAAATGTTTGTAAGGCCTTAGGTAGATAATCTTTAGGTTCACGGGCATTTAACAATTCAACATAGAATCAACTACATCCATTTTTGGTCCTTGGCACCAGTTATGTCCATTGTATAATATGCCATCTCAAACAAATTCAAGCCATTCACAGTCATGCAGTCATTTAAATCAATTAGTTCATTCTAAGATCTACTAAATGTATGTTATAAACTCAAATTGGCCATATATACCTGCATAGATAACCCAATGCTTGATCCAGCAAATAGCGAAAGGCCGTTGACTCTGACCACTTCCACGCTGCTAGTCTCCCTCCAGCTTCTAGTGATCGATGAGATGTAATGCACAGATATAATGAAGTATGTGGTTTGGGACCAGACTAAAAAACAGTCAGTGACTTTAGTGTTGGTCCACCAGACATCTTCTTAGTAAAAACATAAAAACAGCCCAAACAAACCGCTCCGTAAAATTGAGACGAGGACCTCACATGGTCAGAATAGAGAGCATTGAGCTCTAGAGGAAACTTCACCAGTAGAAGAGGTTCTTGTATCCATCTTTTTTATGTCCTACAAAAAAAGGAAAGAAGAAGTTCTCCCAGTAGAATAAGTTCAGGCGAGGAGACTGGTCTGAAGAAGGCATCAGTAAAAAGTGCAAAACAGGCAACTCGACAAATAGTAGGCCATCATCGTAGAGCGTAATGAAGGAAATATTGTCTACGTGGTAGGGAAGTTCTCAAAATGGATGACTTGTATGGTGATGTGTTCTTTAACACTGCCCGAATGATTAATTTGAAAGTCAACTGGATATAAGCCACTAGAACGGCAATTAACTTTCATTTGTTCAAAGTCCAGACCATTGTCAAACAGCCTCCTACCGGGATATACCTTAGCTTGGGCTGACCTAATTGCCATGGGAGTTGAGAATGATAAAAAAAAGGGCTGCTAGTATACAGTACCTGGACATTTGTGCCAGACACCACCATAAGGGCTCATTCAGATGTCAGTGATTATTCTTATATACATGAAATGGTCCAAGTTTCATTATAATTTTTGATCAGAGTGTCATCAGAGTTTGGTCAGTGTCAGTTTTTACCATCAGATTTTGGCCAGTTTTTTTTGGATAAGGAAATACAAGCTTCTTGTATCAAACATTTTAGAGCTCTTCAATTTTTTTTAAACCCATTGACTTGCATTGGCGAGTCTGATCCGAGACTCGGATCAAAATCAGACATATCTCCTTGGTTTTGTGTGGACCACTCAAGCCGCAAACATACAAGGACATGTGAACAGCTCCAGAAACTATAAGAGGTGCTATCCATGAAAATCAAGGCAGAACTCGTACAAGAAAAACTGACATCTGAACGACTCTAAATAGAAATTGAGGGACTCCGTTTGTTTTTGTTTTTTTGTTTTTTTTAATTTTACTTTTACAGTTTTTAATTTTAATGACTATGCCCTATTTTACATCAACCGTCATACCAGATCTAGGAGACACAATGTCATGTTTAGACTTAGGGAAGTCTACCCAATATTTGACCTAACACGTCTTACTAATTAAACAAGGAGCAACCTGTGAAATATCAGTGGGGGCTGAGTTACCGATAGACTTATATTGCATTTTATAACGCCCCCACAAACACATGAATAGCACCCCAGAGACTCGCAAGTTTGCCGACTCCTGAGCTATAGACGTTTCCTCACCTCATAAACTTTATTGTAGTGTCGCTGTTTGATTTTATTTTTTTAGCGGTCTTTGTGAGGGAGCATAGAACAAAATATATGAATAAAGGAATCACAATCAAGTGTTTTATTTATTTTTCATAAACTATTACCCTGCAAATTTTAGCTTTTGGTAATAGTTAAAAAAATAAAGATTCCTGTATCTTCATGCCTTGGCTTCAGGGGACTGTTTTACCTGTTTTTTTTATTATCTAAAAGCAAATATTAGCACAATCTCATCTTTCCTAATCTGTTTTAATTTTCTGATAAAAAAACAAATTAGATTTTTTTCAATTCGATTTTGATTATTGAATTATTGATTATGGAGCAACTATTTTACTTGAGCCGTTAGCAGCATTTACAGATATGCTTTACTGCAGTCATATGGATAGTGAATCTGTAAATTGAAGACCGCTTGACTTCTATAGGAGAATGTTCTTTTCATGATCTGTGTTAAGAGGAGAGGGGAGAAAATGTCACCCATCACGTCTTCTCAATAATGACACCTGCCTTATCTCTCTCCAACTTCATGATGGAATTGCCTGTTATATTAATTTTTTCTGTGATAATAATGAGACTGCTGAGAAGTGATCTCTACAGTACAAGAAGTGTCAGCCTAATATGAAGCTCTACTGCAGAGAGAAATTAAGCTGTGATAGCGGAGGAGGGGGATGCAGCTGCAGATAGAAAAAAATCTGTGATAGGGGAGGAGGGGGATGCAGCTGCAGAGAGAAAAGAAGCTGTGGTAGAGGTGGAGTGGAAGCATCTGTAAAGAGAAAAAAAGCTGTGATAGAGGAGGAGGTGGATGCAGCTGCAGAGAGAAACTAAGCTGTGATAGGGAAGAGGGGGATGCAGCTGCAGAGAGAATCTAAGCTGTGATAGAGGAGGAGGGGGATGCAGATGTAGAGAAAAAAGAAGCTGTGATAGAGGAGGAGGGTTATGCAGCTGCAGAGATAAACTAAGCTGTGATAGGGGAGGAGGGGGATGCAGCTGCAGAGAACAACTAAGCTGTGATAGAGGTTGGAGAAGCAGCTGCAGAGTGAAACTAAGCTGTGATAGGGGAAGAGGGGGATGCAGCTGCAGAGAGAAGCTAAGCTGTGATAGAGGAGGAGAGGGATGCAGCTGTAGAGAGAAAAGAAGCTGTGATAGAGGAGGAGGGTTATGCAGCTGCAGAGAGAAACTAAGCTGTGATAGGGGAGGTGGGGGATGCAGCTGCAGAAAGAAACTAAGCTGTGATAGAAGAGGAGGGGGTTGCAGCTGCAGAGAGAAACTAAGCTGTGATAGGGGAGGAGGGGGATGCAGCTGTAGAGAGAAACTTAGCTGTGATAGGGGAGGAGGGGGATGCAGATGCAGAGAGAAACTAAGCTGAGATAGGTGAGGAGGTGATGCAGCTGCAGAGGGAAACTAAGTTGTGATAGAGGTGGAGGGGAAGCAGCTGTAGAGAGAAACTAAGCTGTGGTAGAGGTGGAGGGGAAGAAGCTGCAGAAAGAAACTAAGCTGTGATAGGGGAGGAGGGGGATGCAGCTGCAGAGATAAACTAAGCTGTGATAGGAGAGGAGGAGGGGATGCAGTTGTAGAGAGAAAAAAAGCTGTGATAGTGGAGGAGGGTTATGCAGCTGCAAAAAGAAGCTAAGCTGTGATAGGGGAGGAGGGGGATGCAGCTGCAGAAAGAAGCTAAGCTGTGATAGAGGAGGGGGATACAGCTGCAGAGAGAAACTAAGCTGTGACAGGGGAGGAGGGGGATGCAGCTGTAGAGAGAAACTAAGCTGTGATAGGGGAGGAGGGGGATGCAGCTGCAGAGAGAAACTAAGCTGTGATAGGGGAGGAGGATGCAGCTGCCGAGATAAAAGAAGCTGTGATAGAGAAGGAAGTGAAGCAACTACAGAGAGAAACTAAGCTGCCATAGAGGAGGAGGAGAAGCAGCTACAGCGAGAAAAGAAGCTGTGATAGAGGAGGGGAAGCAGCCGCAGAGGGAAACAGTTGTGATAGATGGACGAGGGGGATGCAGCTGGAGAAAGTAAAGAAGCTGTGATAGAGGAGGAGGGGGATGCAGATGCAGAGAGAAACTAAAGTGTGATAGAGGAGGAGGGGGATGCAGCTGCAAAGAGAAAAGAAGCTGTGATAGAGGAGGAGGGGAAGCAGCTGCGGAGGGAATCTCAGCTGTGATAGAGGAGGAGGGGGATGCAGCGCAGAGAGAAAAGAAGCTGTGATAGAGGAGGAGGGGAAGCAGCTGCAGAGGGAAACAGTTGTGATAGATGGACAAGGGGGATGCAGCTGCAAAAAGTAAAGAAGCTGTGATAGAGGAGGAGGGAGATGCAGATGCAGAGAGAAACTAAACTGTGATAGAGGAGGAGGGGGATGTTGCTGCAAAGAGAAAAGAAGCTGTGATAGAGGAGGAGGGGATGCAGCTGCAGAGGGAATCTCAGCTGTGATAGAGGAGGAGGGGGATGCAGCTGCAAAGAGAAAAGAAGCTGTGATAGAGGAGGAGGGGAAGCAGCTGCAAAGGGAATCTCAGCTGTGTTAGAGGGGGAGAGGAAGCAGCTGCAGAGAGAAACTAAGCTGTCATAGACGATGAGGGGAAGCAGCTGCAGAGAGAAAAGAAGCTGTGATAGAGGAGGAGGGGAAGCAGCTGCAGAGGGAAACAGTTGTGATAGATGGACGAGGGTGATGCAGCTGCAAAAAGTAAAGAACCTGTGATAGAGGAGGAGGGGGATGCAGATGCAGAGAGAAACTAAACTGTGATAGAGGAGGAGGGGGATGCAGCTGCAAAGAGAAAAGAAGCTGTGATAGAGGAGGAGGGGAAGCAGCTGCAGAGGGAATCTCAGCTGTGATAGAGGAGGAGGGAAATGCAGCTGCAGAGAGAATAAAGTTGTGATAAAGGAGGAGGGGAACAACAGTGAAAGTCTTTAATTCCAAATCAAGAAAAAATGTCCCCTTTCTGCAAGCATGGAGACAATTTACATCTATAAAAACAGAGGGAATGTAGAAGGCCCTAATCTGCATGCGAACCCAGTGTTATCAGCACATGATGTACATTTTGTGTGCCGGCCAGCTCCTCATGCTTGTGCCAAATATGTTCATTACTTTAGCCAGATGGGTGCACAGCAGTGGGCTTTTACTCCTCTATATGATTCTTATACGTTGTTAATGTCCAGGTTAAATGTTGGCAGGTTTCCTACCTCTGACTATAAACAATGAATATTTACACTCACTGACAGCAAACAGAGGTTTTATAAATGTTGAGGATTGTTGGGGAAAAGTATTTCACCATTCTTAGAACTTTATTTATGTAAAAGCCATACAATTAATGTAAGTGAATATTGGCACCCTTCTTCTGTCTAGGGGGTCGCTTTACGGCAGGGGTGGGGAACCTTAGGCCCCCGGGCCATTTCCGGCCCTCGATGACATTTTATCAGGCCCCGGGCAGATTCTCAGTGACCACATTTTTCGGAAAGGAGCTGTATTTTGATTGCCACAAGCTCATTCATTTCTTCTTGCCCTGTTAGCACACACACGCAGTGTTCACTACTGAACATTGAAGGGCATGCAATGAAAGATTACGTCCTGACACCAGGGCCAGAGTCAGGATGTACTTAGTGGGCAGAGTTTGTACGGCCCCCGAAGGATGGTATAAATATCCAAATAACCCTCGGCAGAAAAAAGATTCCCCGCCCCTGCTTTACGAGATGATCGATAACTTGGTGGTCCTTCTAATACAACCATACACCTCCAAGGATGAGCAAGACCATCAATGAAGAAGTGGTCACATATCTTTGATTGTGTGCTGAGCACCAGAGTAGCCCCCTGCCCTTGGCCCGGAAGTGTAGATACAGGGCTAGGGCAACAAAATTTGTTACAATCTTGCCTGAAGAAGGAGCCTCTGTGCTCTGAAAGCTGCAAACATATTGTTAGGACTGGCGGAACGCACCAAGACAGATGATATAGATGCGTTCGCAGTCCGGGGTCCACCGTGCAGGTGAAAACCTGCTGCTAGCAATTTGCAGACTATATGGCGGTACACTAAAGTATACACGCGTGGGTTAACCTCACCCAGCGTGAAAGAAGCAATCCTGTTGAGTCACAGGACCGCAGTACCGCACCTAAAGCACGAGCAAGTAGTCAGCGAACTCAACCCCAACTAGGATTGAAGTCCGATTAGACCCTTGCTGGCACAACACCGCAACTGGGTGTGTAAGGAAACTGAACAACAATATTAAGGCACAAGAGTGCATGCGGTGCCGCACTGACGAACGCCACTAACCACCCAGGCTTGGGTAAGGAAAGCACAGAGGAAGTGCACGGCGCCGTACTGGCGGTCACAGCAACTGGACGCTGTAATGTGTGATTAGTGCTGTAGGATAAGTCGGGCGCTAGATAGCAACCATACACCTTCCGCGAACAGACATTCAATAGGGTAGGGGTATCCAAGGACGACTTGCACTCACAACATACACACATTAACAATTGTAAGACAATACTAGCGCATGGCCGTGCGGTCATGCGCAGTTTATATAGCTGCAGCACAGGAAGTGGCCACAGCACCTTTGCCCTTCCAAGACCTGCCAAGAGGACCAATGGAATGTGCTGCAGAGCCTGAGCACATGACCCTCGATCTCCAACGGGAGATCTTACCCTGGGCATGCTCAGTACGTGCAGACAAGGACTTAAGGCCCCGTCACACATAGCGAGATCGCTAGCGAGATCGCTGCTGAGTCACAAGTTTTGTGACGCAACAGCGATCTCAGTAGCGATCTCGCTATGTGTGACACGTACCAGCGATCAGGCCCCTGCTGTGAGATCGCTGGTCGTGTCGGAATGGCCTGGGCCATTTTTTGATCGTTGAGGTCCCGCTGACATCGCTGAATCGGCGTGTGTGACGCCGATTCAGCGATGTCTTCGCTGGTAACCAGGGTAAACATCGGGTAACTAAGCGTAGGGCCGCGCTTAGTAACCCGATGTTTACCCTGGTTACCATCGTTAAAGTAAAAAAAAACAAACGCTACATACTTACCTACCGCTGTCTGTCCCCGGCGCTCTGCTTCTCTGGTCTGGCTGTGAGCGCCGGGCAGCCGGAAAGCAGAGCGGTGACGTCACCACTCTGCTTTCCGGCCGCTGTGCTCACAGCCAGACCAGAGAAGCAGAGCGCCGGGGACAGACAGCGGTAGGTAAGTATGTAGCGTTTTTTTTTTTTTACTTTAACGATGGTAACCAGGGTAAACATCGGGTTACTAAGCGCGGCCCTGCGCTTAGTTACCCGATGTTTACCCTGGTTACCGGGGACCTCGGGATCGTTGGTCGCTGGAGAGCGGTCTGTGTGACAGCTCTCCAGCGATCAAACAGCGACGCTGCAGCGATCCGGATCGTTGTCGGTATCGCTGCAGCGTCGCTATGTGTGACGGGGCCTTTAGTCCCAGAGAAGTCCGCTCGCTGCTGACCAACACTGACTTTAATGGCAGAAGCTGGAGAAGCAGCAGTAACTCTCTGTACAGAGTGAGACTGAGCAAGACGCTGGGACCGACGTCCCTGCTGAGCAGACTCCACTGTGGCTGGACAAGAATGGGAGACCTCAGCGGAGGTGGCTCAAGATTCCCAATGTGCAGAAGCGGGAACTCGAGACCTAACACATATTATTTTCTTGTTAGCCAATAAAGGTATCACTCCTAGAATACTTCTGTCATCATTGGGCAGAAAAGTATTCACATTAAAATGATTGTAAACCTGGAGAACAAGGCTCCATCATTCTAGCTGTATAAGCAGAGATTAGTGATAGTGCCAGGAGCAGACACTGCAGCGACCAGACGAGTGCACATAGCGGGAGCGCAGCAGAGGGCACTGCTTCACCACACTGCGCAGACAGAGGCCGGGGCCGGGCACTCTCCATAGTACAGGCTAAGAGCTGAGCGCTGGCCAAGGCACACCGAAGAGTATGAGAGAGCAAGATCATATACTGACACAATGTGTATCTGTACATGAAATGTGTGGCTATATATATATGTATATATAGCCACACATATATAATATGCAGATTTATCTATTACCTATCTATCTATGTATCTATCTATTATCTATCTATCTATTATCTATCTATCTATCTATTATCTATCTATTATCTATCTATCTATCTATCTATCTATCTATCTATCTATCTATCATCAATCTATCTATCTATCTATCAATCATCTATCGATCTATTATCTATCTATTATCTATCATATATCTATCATCTATCGATCTATAATCTATCTATCTATCTATCTATCTATCTATCTATCTATCTATCTATCTATCATCTATTGATCTATTATCTATCTATCTATTATTTATCTATCTATCTATTATCTATATATTATCTAACTATCATCTATCGATCTATTATCTATCTATGTATCTATCTATATATCTATTATCTATCTACAATCTATCTATCTATTATCTATCAAATATCTATCTATCTATCTATCTCTCTATTATCTATCTATATTATCTATCTATATATTATCTATCTATCTATCTATTTATCTATCTATTATCTATCTATCTATTATGTATCTATCTATCTATCTATCTATTATCTATCTATCATCTATCTATCATCTATCGATCTATTATCTATCAAATATCTATCTATCTACCTATCTATCTCATTCCATCAATCTATCTATCTATCTATCTATCTATCTATTATCTATCTTTTTATTATCTGTCTATTATCTATATATCTAGTATCTATTATCTATCTATAGAAGGTTTAATCACAATTACAGATGCGGATTCTTTACTGTAAGAGCAGTGAGACTACGGGCGGCACGGTGGCGCAGTGGATAGCACAGCAGCCTTGCAGCGCTGGGGTCCTGGGTTCAAACCCCACCAACGACAACATCTGCAAAGAGTTTGTATGTTCTCTCCGTGTTTGCGTGGGTTTCCTCCAGGTACTCCGGTTTCCTCCCACATTCCAAAGACATACTGATAGGGAATTTAGATTGTGAGCCCCATTGGAGACAGTGATGATAATGTGTGCAAAATGTAAAGCGCTGCGGAATATGTTAGCGCTATATAAACATTATTATTATTATTATGGAACTCTCTGCCGTATGATGTTGTAATGAGTGATTCATTACTTAAATTTAAGAGGGGACTGGATACCTTTCTGGAAAAGTATAATGTTACAGGGTATATACACTAGATTCCTTGATAGGGCGTTGATCCAGGGAACTAGTCTGATTGCCGTATGTGGAGTCGGGAAGGAATTTTTTTCCCCAAGGTGGACCTTACTCTTTGCCACATGGGTTTTTTTTGCCTTCCTCTGGATCAACATGTTAAGGCATGTTAGGTTAGGCTATGGGTTAAACTAGATGGACTTAACCCCTTTCTGCCATCGGACATACTATCCCATTCATGTGACCTGAATTGCAGGTTTTTGTTCATTCTGCCTCCCAAAAATCGCAATAAAAAGCAATTAAAAAAAAGTCATATGCCTGAAAATGTTACCAATAAAAATGTCAACTCATCCGGCAAAAAACAAGATCTCACATGACTCTGTGGGCCAAAATATGGAAAAATTATGGCTCTCAAAATATGGGGATGCAAAAACTTTGCAATAAAGAGCGTCTTTTAGTGTGTGACAGCTGCCAAACAAAAACCTGCTATAAAAACCCACTCCACTATAAATAGTAAATCAAACCCCCCTTCATCACCCCCTTAGTTAGGGGAAAATAATAAAATTAAAAAAATATATTCATTTCTACTTTCCCATTAGGGTTGGGGCTAAAGTTAGGGTTAGAGTTGGGGCTAGAGATGGGGTTAGGGTTTGAATTACGTTTATAGCTGGGATTAGGGTTAGGATTAGGGGTGTGTTAGGGTTAGAGGTGTGGTTAGGGTTATGGTTATGGTTGGGATTAGGGTTAGGGGTTTGTTCGGGTTAGGTTTGGAGTTAGAATTGGGGGGTTTCCACTGTTTGGGCACATCAGGGGCTCTCCAAACACGACATGGCGTCCGATCTCAATTCCAGCCAATTCTGCATTGAAAAAGTCAAACAGTGCTCCTTCACTTCTGAGCTCTCCCGTGTGCCCAAACAGGGGTTTACCCAGACATTTGGCGTGTCAGCGTACTCAGGAGAAATTGGACAACAACTTTTGTGGTCCAATTTCTCCTGTTACCCTTGCGAAAATAAAAATTTGGGGGCTAACAAAATCATTTTTGTGGGAAAAAAATGACTTTTTATTTTCACGGTTCTGCGTTATAAACTGTAGTGAAACACTTGGGGGTTCAAAGTTCTCACAACACATCTAGATAAGTTCCTTGGGGGGGTCTAGTTTCCAATATCGGGTCACTTAAGGGAGGTTTCTACTGTTTAGGTACATCAGTGGCCAGGGTCGGACTGGGGTGTCTGGGGCCCACCAGGGAAATGGACTCTAGGGGTCCACCCTACAGCTATATGCCAATATCTGTCATTATAGCGGAGCATCAGCTGTAAAACCCAGGCGGCTGCTGCACATCTACTGTGCCCCCCCATAACAGGAATGTATAATCACGATAGTTTACATTAATGGGGTTCTTAATTAAACAAGTTATCACCCATCCATGGGCTCCACAGGATAGGTGATAGCTTTGGTCCGACCATTAGAAACTGCACCGATCGGAAGAATGGGGAAGTTTTATCCCTGACAGGACACTTTTGTCCCTATTTTAAAATGCAGCGGCAGGTGGGATGTCTGACCGCAGATCCATTCATTCTCTTTGGGGCTTCCAGAAAAAAACAATTTCAACCACAGAGTGAATGAATGGATCAGTGATCTAGTCGGACATGCCACTCCAGTCTAATGGGGATAAACAAAATCCACATTTTGCTGAATGGGTCCAAGCAGTCAGACCCCCACCAATCAATACGTTATCACTTATCCTGTGGAGAGGTGATTACTTTTTTCCCACAGGAAACCCCCTGCCTGTAAGTGCATCTCCGTCGCTGTGTACAAAGCATTAAAACTCTAATGGAAATAAAGAATCTTCTCCTAATTAATATCAGAGAGAACAAATGACCGCCATACACAACACAATCCACTATACCAAGACCAATATTACCACATACAGGAAGAAATACCACCACACCATGACCAGACCACATAGTGACTGAATAATACTACATACAAGGAACAAATACCGCCACACCATGACCAGATCACATATTACCACCACATAGTGACCGAATAATATGACATATTAAGGCAGCACGGTTCAGAGGTTAGCACTGCAGCCTTGCAGCGCTGGGGTCCTGGGTTCAAATCCCACCAAGGACAACATCTGCAATGAGTTTGTATGTTCTCCCCGTGTTTGCAAGGGTTTCCTCCAGGTACTCTGGTTTCATCCCACATTTACAAAGACATACTGCTAGGGAATCTAGATTGTGAGCCCCATTGGGGACAGTGGCAATAATGTCTGTAAAGCGCTGTGAAATTAATAGCAATATATAAATGATAAAAATAAATATTACCAGCATATAGGGTCCAAAAGACACCACAAACAAGGAGAAATACTGCCACGCCGTGACCAGCCCACAAATTACCAACACATGGATGTCACATGTTTTCCAATATGTCACGATTCACACCGTGACCGTCACCCCTACGTCACGGATCAGGGTGCCTTTAGGCCAACAGACGGCTATCACATGTGCCGGGGGCATATCTTAGTTATCACTCCACTGCTACAATGTGATGAAAAAACACACACAAGGCTATTGACCTCTTAGTTTACAGCAGGGTCTTATTTTAGGCATCCCACTGCTCTTCAATATACCACGAACTGCAGGGATTTATGTATATCCCGCTTTACAGTTCCGCTTGAAAACTTGCAGCTCTCTGGCACCCCCCTCACCCTCAGGTCAGACTAGGTACTGCACCCAGGGTAATTAGTCGCCAGAAAGGCTGCCTGCTATGTACTGGCTATTGGGCATGCTGCAGTGAGGCGATAACTACTCCCACTCAGGCAGGAACAATAATTATCAACGCCGCCGTCGCTACGACTCCCAAATACCCAGAACACGGTATGCTGCCACCAGCTTCGTTTAAACGGGTCCGAAGCTAACCCAGAACAGTAGCGTAATTCCCTTCAGAAGACTTAGGGTACATTTTAGAGCAGGAAGAACGAAAACTAGTAATTTATATATTTTACTCCGAAAGAAATGCAGTGTTTATAAAAAGGCATATAAAGATGTTACAATATGAGACAATTGAAATATGTACAAAGGTAATTATAAAAATAACAGGGATTAAATAAGAAAGGTAAAACTCACAAAAAGAACCACACTTAGACTCCGTCTGGTTAGCAGCTTGAATTAGGGTTGAGCAAAACGGATCGGACAAATTCAAAAATCGCCGACTTTTGGCAAAGTCGGGTTTCATGAAACCCGATCCTAGTGTGGGATCGGCCTTGAGGTCGCCGATCTGCGCGCAAAAGTTGCGTTTCATATGACGCTTTCAGCGCCATTTTTCAGCCAATGAAGGAGGACGCAGAGTGTAGGCAGGGTGATGACATAGGTCTCGGTCCCCACCATCTTAGAGAAGGGCATGGCAGTGATTGGCTTGCTTTCTGTGGTGTCACAGGGGCTATAAAGGGGCGTGCACGCCGACCACCATCTTACTTCTGCCGATCTTAGCATAGGGAGAGGTTGCTGCAGCTTCATCAGAAGAAGGGATATAGTTAGGGAGGGAAGATTAACCCCCAAACTGCTTGTGCTGTAGCGATTTCCACTGTCCAACACCACCATTTGTTTGCAGGGACAGTGGAGGCTATATTTTTGTGCATCAGCTCTGTAGCTTATTAGGCTGCCTTATAAGGCTCCCTGATAGCTGCATTGCTGTTTGCACGCTGCTGTGCAAACCAACTGCTTTTTTAAAAGCAAAAATCCTGTTGCTCCTTTCTGCACAGTTATCTTGTTTATTTGTCCACACTTGTGTGCAGCAGTCCTTTTTATTGCTGCCATACTTTTCCCTTTCATTGTAGGGAGATTGATGTGAATACTTTTCTGCCCAATGATGACAGAAGTATTCTGGGAGTGATACCTTTATTGGCTAACCAGAAAATAATATGTTTGCAAGCTTTCAGAGCACAGAGGCTCCTTCTTCAGGCAAGATTACAGACAGATGAATTCAGCAGGAAAAAAGAAAGAAACCAGAACGTATCGTTCCTAATCACGTCTGACCACTTTTAACTAACAACCCAGCATAGCCAGCCACTAGACTCTAAAACTTAACATTTAATATGTATACCTCTAAAATTATGTGTGCTTTAAAAACAATTTGGTGCTCATGTTTAACCGTGCACTAGACAAGAAAAATGGCATGATCTCACCCAATCGCTGTCTCTCTTCTTGTTATAGATTCTTGTGCTTATTGAGAGCACGGCGTGGGACGGAGACCAATAAACCTTTTCCAATGGGGGAGAGAAAAAAAAAGATATAGGTAGGGGGGGGGAAGGGTTTGAAGCTATCTTCCCTGTCGTGCCCCCCATTGGAAAAGGTTTATTGGTCTCCGTCCCACGCCGTGCTCTCAATAAGCACAAGAATCTATAACAAGAAGAGACATTTCTCTGGACCTGGACGCAGTATGACAGATTTAAAAGTCTTAATACTAAAAGGTAATTTTAAGGACCACAGGGAAAGAAAAATTTGGGAATACAAACTAATGAATATGTTTAATTCCTTGACACTAGACTCCATTTAACACCTGGATTTATGGGTCACTACATGGATACAATTCACACCTCCACCTGATGTACTCCAGGTAAGGAAGAACATTGTTCCCATTACCTCTCCATTTGAAAGAAAATGCCTAATTTGATTATCTTGGCTTATGTATGGACTGCTCACACTTCTCACCCCCTAACAAATGTCCTGCTGTACTGTTCTTTAAATATTGTGCTTTTTTCTTATTAATCTATCTGTAATCTTGCCTGAAGAAGGAGCCTCTGTGCTCTGAAAGCTGCAAACATATTATTTTCTGGTTAGCCAATAGAGGTATCACTCTCAGAATACTTCTGTCATCATTGGGCAGAAAAGTATTCACATCGATTTTTCTGGCTAACACGGTACCACAATACAATTTGTTATTGTACATCATTGTAGGGAGATTGAAATTGTACTACAGTCCTTGTATTTTTTCATATATCTTCCAGCCACTTTCTGCCACTTACATTGTGTTGTTTTATGCACTGGGCCTGAGTTTTGGTTCAGTCTCCCCCCAAAAAAGTGAGATTCTAATTCTCACAAAGTGGATATACTTCAGTCCTGTTAGTTTGTCGTATGTCAGCCAGCCACTTTCTGCTACTTAGATTGTATTGTTTTATGCACAGGGCCTGAGTTTTTGGTTCAGTCTCCCAAAAAAAGGGAGATTTAAATTCTCTACAAGTTTATATACACCTTCTACCTTGTTTTACAGTACCATATAACGGTTGTTATTTTGGTTAGATTTTCCAAAAAATGAGGAAGTCAGGTGGAAGAGGCCGTGGGCGTCGTTGCCAGCTGGTACTGATGGTGGTGGTGCATCTGGTGGTAGTGGCAAAAGCACAATAGCACCTAAGGGTGTGAACTCTTCATTAAAACTTCATTAAAATGAACCAATCATGGATTTCAAATTATTTTGCCCCACCTTCCCCTGCTGACACGTAGCTTGCCTGAAAAATGTCTTGCTTTTGGCCTCCTCTTACTGACTTCTCCAATTCCTCCATTTGCAGCTGCTGAATGTCCACCATAGGCCATTTTTATACCTCCCTAAATGGGCTGACTCCCCCCACAGGGCCGTGGTCACCACCTGGCGCAACCACCCATGCGAGTGCTGTTTGCCTGGACAGGTGGGTGGGCCCACTCTTGGGCGACGGCACTGGCGCAGGGTCCCTCTTAGTACAATGAAGTGTCTTTGACGGTGATGGTGCACAACCAACGTCAGACACACCGTTGTAATATGAGGGGCCCTGTGCCAGTACCGCCGCCCACGAGAGAGTGTTCCCCCCCAGCTTGAACAGTGCTCTACTACTTACAATACTTACCTCTCCCTGCTCCACCACTGTGTAGTCTGTGCTGTGAAATCCTTCAATGGCACTGCCAATACAAATTTGTTGAAATGATAGATGATAGTTAAAATATACAGGGGCCCTGGCCTCCATTTAGACCAGTTAATACTTTGCGCCTACTACCACTGTCTGCTACTGAGCAGAGTAGCCCACCCCTGTACCTAGCTATGCCGCCTGTTTATTTATGAACAATTTTTTGGCAGACATTTAGCCCACTTTATTATTTGGGCCTACTAACTGTGTCTGCCACTCATTACAGTTTTCCTCCACTGAACAAAGCAATGCCGCCTGTTTAATCCTGTTACCAATTTTGAACTGCATTTAGCCTACTTTAATATTTGGGCCTATATCTGTGTTTCCTCCTCATCCTGCCCATTGCCCAGTCAGTGATAGATGAGTCTGCTGGTACATTGACCCAGACCACTACATTCCCCTTGCACTCTACACAGCCAGAATCTGACCCTGCTGAAAGTCAGGTTCCCCTTCCCGCATAGTATACCACCTTACACGGGGACAAAGAGGAAGGTGCAGATGAAAGTGCAGGTTCCATCATCAGGTGGGGGGGCATACTCGTTGGCGACGTCACTGGCACAGGGCCCCTCTTAGTACGCAAATGTGTCTCTGCCAGTGGGAGGTGCCACCCGCCGTCAAACACACCACCGTACTATGAGGGGCCCTGTGCCAGTGCCAACGAGTGGGCCCCCCTGCTTGCTCAGGATCACAGCACTTGCAAAGTTGAAATACTTACCTCTCCCTGCTCCACCACCGTGACATATTCCATATTTCCTGGGTCCACGAAAATCTTGAGCCAGCCCTATCCCCCCCCCACAACTTTAGCCAAATGACCCTCAGTTTTCAATGCCTAACTATTATTATAAAGTAAATTAAGATTGACAAGCTTAAGTAATAAGAATTGATGTTTTTGGCATTAAAATGGACACTGTAGGTGTTTTCCTGTCCTCCACTCACTGCCGACTTTGATTCCCCATTGACTTGCATTGGGTTTCGTGTTTCGGTTGGCACCCGACTTTTCGCAATAATCGGCCGATTTCACCCGACCCGACTTTTGACAAAGTCGGGTTTCGCGAAACCCGACTCGATCTGAAAAAAGTAAAAGTCGCTCAACTCTATCTTGAATATATTTGCAGAGCCGAAGCTCCCACAAGGCACCGGAACAGACATAGACTTTAGCGGAAGGGAGTTATTCTCAACAAGGACAGTCTCTCCTACTGACCCAAGATTCTGGAGCTTTAGATCCTTTGGACAGAGGCCGTCTGGGTGTTCCTCACAACCTTAAAACCTACAAGAGAAAAAAGTAAACAAAAACCCTGATGTAACTAAGTAAAAAAGCAAAAGTGCATTTAAATAATAGAGTTTTTAGTAATACTGTTTTTTGATCAAAAAATAGCACAATAGCCATCCCACCTCGTCACGGTAACTCTGATCGGGACAGTCCTACACTGTCTAATATTAAAACCTTACCATGTGTTGACCTCAGTGTGAATAAGGGCAAGACATAAAGGACTGGGCCCAACCAGTGAAACACCAGACTGGGGAAGTCCAGTCAAGCCCAGCAATATAGTAAGCCCTTCTTATGCCTGGTCTTAGACTGGTGCTTTGCCAGTCCACTCTTGACAGTCTTTTTTGAGTTGTTTGAGTAGCTGCTTTATCAGGAAGAGGAACGGGAGGAATTCGGATGGTCGTGGTCTGTCGTGGTGGTTTTCTCACTGGTTTCTCCCCATCTGGAGCACCTCTCAGATCTAGAAAGAGAAGACTTAGTAGGCGTAGCTGGACCAGGTACATCAAAGGCTTTACGGAAGGCCACCAGGAAGGCCTCAAAGTCAGAGAAGATGAGATCCACTGCTTCCCAAAGGGGAGTGATCCATATTAGAGCATCTTCGGCCAAGTAGGACATGATGTATCCCACCTTGACCCAGTCGAAGGGGAGGCAGGCTGCATTCCCCCGGATGTAGTGCAGGCACTGCTCCACAATCCCTTGACACTCTTTAGGATTCCCATAGAACCTAGGCGGGTCTGCTGGGTCGTGCTGCTCCTACTCATAGGCCAGAAGTTGCTTGTAGAGAGCGTTTGAAGTATTCAAGAATCACCCGGCACTCAAAAATTGTGAAAAGTTACAATTACAGTTTATTATTATCCAGACATAGAACCAGTTTGTTTGTTGAACGTTTTCGGTCCCAGATGGACCTTCTTCAGACCAGTTCAATTTATCTGGAATGGAAGGATAATGCGTATGGCCCGTAGGGGGATCCCTCTGACAATGTACAGGCTATCACCACACTAAATGCAATGTGTACATCTGGGGTGTGTAGTGCACAGCGGCGCTACAGAGATCCGGAGGTCAGCACGTGGAGAAGCAGCAGCACTGGTGGCGTGCTAGGTCGCCGAGGGGAAGCGTGCTGTGAAATTATGATTGGGTCCGAAGTCTCCTCAATTTGAACTACACCGGGCAGAACAAATTCTTGCTCGTACGGGTAATGAAAAAGTTCATCATCCTCTGCAAGCAGTAGGGCATGGGATACAGCGGAGGACATGGCCTATGCAAACTGTCATGCTCACGCCCTTACTGATGGGCGTGAGCCAAGGGGGTTTGTAGCCCACTGTGCCATGAACCAGACTACCCTGGAAGGGGCGTGACTATGACAGCTGCCTTGGTCTTCTCTCTGGAGCCTCTGATGGTGAGGTCAGACTTGTGCGGCAGGCAGCTGCCAGGTGCTACTCCAGGGTGGTGTCTGGCTGTGGCTGCTGATCCCACTTGGAGAACAGGAACACCAGGACAAGTGCGGACATCAGGCAGGACTGGCAGATGAGCACGACTGAAACTCAGATGAGTAGACTGGCATGGCTGAGACACAGGGCTGGCAGGAACGACAGAGACACCAGGCTGGCAGGCACGGCAGAGACACAGGGCAGGTTGGTGTAGTGTATGAAGGAACAGGTAGAGACCTGTTCACACAACAGGTGCTAGTATCCGAACAGACAGGAACGAGTGGTGTATGACGGAACAGGTTAGGGCCTGTTCACACAAGAGGTGCAGGTACGGATGCATGCAGGAAGGAACAGGTTGGGAACTGTTCACACAGGAGATGCAGGTACGGAAACAAGCAGGAAGGAAAGGAGTATGAAGGAACACGTTGGGACCTGTTCACACAGGAAGAGAACCGCAAGGCTGCGGATAGGAGCAGTAGAGCAACAAGAGATAGAGCAGCAACAGAAGCTAAGCAGAGTGGAACCGCAAGGAATGCGGAGAGGAGATGCAGCAAGAGATTTCTGCAGCAGAAGCTAAGGAGAGCAGAACCGCAAAGAATGCGGAGAAGAGCTGCAGCAAGAGATTTCTGCAGCAGCAGGAGCGGAGCAGAATAGAACGGAGCAGAACCGCAGGAGTGCAGAGCAGAGATAAAGCTGCAAGGCAAGAGAGCGGAGCAAAGGCAAAGTCACAAGGGTACAGAGCAGGCAGAGCCGCAAGAGTGGGAAGCATAAGCAAACAGAGAGGACACAAGGAAAGACACAGAAGGGAAAGAGGCGACAGACAAAGAGATAGAGGTGGGACAAAGTTCAGACAAGGTAATGGAACAAGATAAGGTATAAGAACAAAGTCACAGGGACTAGGATATTCTGCCTCCTGGAGGGCGGACAACAAGATCAAGGCAAGGCTAGAACAGAAACACTGAGACCAGGATGTACAGCCTCCTGGAGGGCAGACAGACAAGATCAAGGCAAAGCTAGGAGTAGAACCTCCAGAGAAGGAGGAACACAGAGCAAGGCCTGGCAGCACAGAAGCAAACCACTAACTGCGTTAACACATTGCACAGGCCCAGTCCACAGGGTGGAGCTGTCCTAAATACTGGAGGCCTTTTGGTAATTGGTCAGGAACAGATTAGACAGGTGCACCTGATTTCTATAAGAACCAGAGAGTTCTGGTGCCGCCCCCTATGCACACAGCCAGGAAGCATGCAGAGAGCAGAGGCACAGAACATGGAGTCGGCAACAGACAGAACACAACATGACACGGACCAGTGAGTAAGATGGTGTGTGAGGGATGGGAGGCCATGTAGTGATGCCAGCAGATTTGTAACAAGCATTATATGGGGCTCATCATACTGTATAGAGCAATATATGGAGCTCATTATTCTGTATGGAGTACTATGTCGTGCTCATAATACTATATGGAGCAATATATGGGGCTCATTATTCTGTATGGAGCATTATGTGGTGCCCATAATACTGTATAGAACAATATATGGGGTTTACTATTCTGTATAGAGCACTATGTGATGCCCATAATACTGTATGCAACAATATATGGGATTCATTATTCTGTATGGAGCATTATGTGGTGCCAATAATACTAATGGAGTAATATATTGGGCTCATTATTCTGTATGAAGCACTAAGTGGTGCCAATAATACTGTACGGAGCAATATATGGGGCTCATTATTCTGTATGGAGCACTATGTGGTGCTAATAAATACTGTATGGAGCAATATATGGGGCTCATTACTCTATATCGAGCAATATGTGGTGCCAATAATACTGTATGGAGCAATATATGGGGCTCATTATTCTGTATGAAGAACTTTGTGATGGCCATAATAGTGTATGCTGTATGGTTCCTGAGCTATTGTAGAATTTACAATAGATATCACTCATGTAATGTGAGAGGTACATTAAATCTTTGGCATTGTACTATACCTATATTTCTCTGCCATATCTGCGCATCATGAATTGTGGTATGTGTTAAAGGGGGGCCCACTGAGACTCTATTGCCCAGGGTCCACGAAAACCTGGAGCTGGCCCTGCTCATGTCCATTAGGTATCTGGAATTGGGAAAATTGAATACCTTGGAGGCAAAAAAAGGTCTAAGTACACATTCATATTACAAATTCATGTAATACCTCTAATTTCTGCCAAGGTTACATAAAAACACGCCTTTTTTTCTGTAATACAAACCATAGTGGTGTCATCCATCACATGTCATGTTGCTTCCATTGTACCATCCAATATACCATGCACACTGAGTAGCTATGGCTCCAAAATACAAAACTATGTGAGCATGTACTGTTAGTTTGACCCAAAGGTATATACCTGGAAATCCCACATCACACATGCTCATGTTTTATCAAAACCCAAGACCTCAGAAGAATGGGCCTATAAGTGCCGAGCCGTAGACAGCTGTGAAGACCAACCTCTTTAAACACAAGAATTCTCTAATAGTTGTTTTCCGTATTACTTCTTACAGGGGTCTTTCTATTCTCAGTTCTTTTCCACCATCATCTTCTTGAACTATGCAAGCTGGCCTTTTATTACTTGCCTGTTTCCTTCTATTATGGCTGGATCCCCTTGTACTAGTCTATGCCGGGTTATTGTGGTAATTCAGCAAACACCTCTGACGTAATCAACCAAGGCCTTAAAAACCTAAAAGACTTTGGTTTATTTTGTCAGAGGTGTTTTGCAAATTACAACAATGACTCGGCATGGACTAGAACACAGGAAGCCAACAAATGGAGAAGGAAACAAGTCTGATCTGAATATTGAGATAGAATTGTTCTCAGCTACCTTGTGCTTGTCAAGACTTACTTCATCTTCTACTTGGCTCAAGTTTCAGCCAGGTGCTTAATTATCTCCTGCTACTGTTACTTTCCATTCAGCTACCAGCATTTATCGTCTAGCTCAGTCCTGTGAATCCAGGTGCTGTGTCACTCTCAACCTTGCTTCCACAGGTACCTGTGACTGGTCTCATGACAGCTAATTCTCTGCTGTAATCTTATCACTGCAAGCAGGAACTAGTTTTCCTATTCATCACTACTGTCATCCGGTTAACTATTTGTCTGCTGAAAGCATACGGCTCTGCCATTAACTATCTCTCTGCTGCAAACATACAACTGCCATTAATCATCTGTATGATGCAAGTTGCTAGATGTCTATTCATCTACTTTTCTTGTGTATCCTTATATATGGTTCTGCTTTATTTGGTGCTTACTGCTCCGATGGTTAGTTGGATGTTCTACATTTCCACCTGTCTTGGTCATTGCTGATCCACCTGCCATCTGTCAAAACCTACTCTACGTCTCCATCGCCTCTAATCCGTGCTGCTCAAACTAACCTAAGGCTTAGAGAATATACTTTGCCAGGTGAGCTTTTAACATCTTTTAGTATTAATAAGTCCAACAGCAAAAGGATTGGGCTGTGGACTATGATATCATGAGCAATGTTCTTCTATATTTTCTGACAACCCATTCTGCGTAGTCTTGGCCTGCTCACGTCTCTGCCAAATGCTGGTAACTCTTGCCTCTGGCTTATTTTGAGGGTTTCGTTTATACTTTGATACCTCACTTATTTTGTTTTTCTAATAACCTGTCAACAATAGTGACTCCTCTGCTGGTCTTAGGTGGATATACAAAGTTCAATATCTATCTCACATTGTATTTGTGAAGAATGAGAAATTAACTTACACATACACCACAATTTTGGCCAACACCAACCCTACGTAGGCCAACCAAGTCAACATTCTGGATTCTTCTTTCTAGATGAAATCTAATGCCATTTGTGTACCCAATATTATTGGATTACTCCAGAGTGTTCTCTGACCTGTCACTTGATTTCCCGTGAATTACTACTTTGGAGGCCAACATATTAACCACAAGGGCACACACCATGCCATGTAATATCTACCATGCTTTTCAAAAGGGATGTATAATGTGACTTATGAAATTATAAGTGCTGAGTTCCCAGCACGAGATCGTGTTCATCGACAATGGAATGTGTAAATATTTATCAACAGCCCGGAGGAAACGCAAACTACTCACTGTGTGTCTACTGGCACAGACAATGGGAAGTCTATGGGGCTCCTCTCTAAGCCTCGGAGTCACCATCGATCCTCTGATTTGTAAACAACACTCCTCTTCCCCTTAACCTTCTTTAAGATCTCAAGGAATGCTAATATTGAAACTTTTGTGGGAATTTGTTTTGTGGTACACAGATTTGTGACCGCTTATTGGTGTTGGTTAGCGTCTTGCCAGACTTGACATCATCTACACTACAACTAATAGTGCAGATAGTAGTGGAGAGCCTAGTATTGGACTGACTGTGACTGGATTGGGATGGGAAGGAATTGTAGGGTGAACAGGCTTAGGCAGTGGGGGTTGATGAGAAAGCTGGAGACTGGTGTATACGAAGAGTCCAGAAAATGTACAGAGAATCCTAGGAGGAGGGAGTGAATGTTTCCTTTCCCCAGTATCAGGACCAGGGCACTGGCAGGTATCGAAAAGCTTGAGCTTCAGTTGGTAGGCCATGGACCCATAGACCATTGCATCTTATGAATTTTGAGGGAGGTTGTGGTACTGCAGGGCAAACCCTTGCTACAGAAGCAGCTCTTATTTTCTTAAGTGCACTGCTGAAACTAGTGACATGGTGCCAGTGTATGCCATGGCCATGGTCATAGGTAGAACAGCAGAACCTAAAGGCTCCACCGTGCTTCCACTTATGATTCCTTTGATAGGGTAATTGATTATGTACACAAAAGAAGGACATTAAATCTGCATTTTGCTCCTAAAGCTTTTACTTGGTGAGTGGCGGCGCAGTGGAGTGGTTACTTTGTACAATGGCTGTTTGAGTGTGATCATCAAACTTTTGACATATCCAATTGGAGGCTAGTAGTTTGTGTGTTAATCTGCAAGACTCAGTTGTGTTGTTTGGGTTTTCCAAAACCATTTTGGTTTTAAGTTACGGGTTCATGTGAGAATAATAATCCTTCATTTTGAGAAGTAGTTAATTCGATGCTTCACTATTGGATTTCTATGCCCTTTTGGATTTTTATATAGGACTCTGCATAGTAAAGGCAAGCAAATTGGAATGAAGAAACTCCTTGGCCCAATGTAATTATTTTATATTGAAGAATTAGACTGTCCCCACTGTCTATGGGGAAAATAGTATGTCGTATTGCCATGTATCACCATGTAGCCCTTAATTTTTTATTACATTTGTGAGGTATTGACTGCTGTCTCACATGTGAGGGTCGCTGTGTGTTCCCCCCCAGGATGGACACGGAAGTGTAATGAGGCCATGGGAGTGGATTGCAGTCACAGACGTGGCTGTGATTGCAAAGCAGAATAAAAGCGACTATTGTTCTTGGACAAGCTATTTGTCCAGGGCAGATTTAAGAAAACCTGCTGCTGGGTTTTTATTAATGAAATGGACTACAAGTGACTACAAGTGATTGCTGTTGATCCCAGCAGAACTAATCAATTTTTTATACCCACAATATAGAATAGGGTTCTTCAAAATGAAAACTACCTTTAACCTCATAAAGGGCCTGACTTTGGTAACAGTTGAATTACACAAATGGTCAAGGATTAATACAGTACGGTAAACTGAGATATTATTGTTTTGTATAATCAATGTTGTATTTCGCACATTCTATAGCATTTGCTTTGAGGTTAAGGGTTTGGTGTCTTACAAAAATAATATTACTGCAAAAATATGGAAATTGCAACAGTGTAAGCTCGTGTTGAGCATATAACTTAGACCAAACGAAATACAATCTTGTAGGTTCGTGTGAAATGGAAAGTAGTCAAGAAATTGACCATATGGCTTTTGTCATGGAGCCCCTCGTCTCTTCCTGTCTGAGTGGGCACTTGAGTATTTCTTTCCATTTTCTTGCAAACTTGAGCGGTATGTGGTCATCCTCGAGAAGACTATTCTGGTCTCCTAGACTAGATTATGGTAATGCTTTCTACGGAAAGAGTCTTTTCAAAGCCCATGTTAAAGCTGCCGGCTTGCGTAGCTCATACTGTGAATGAGAATTAGCTGGAATGGGCCAGCCAGAGCGACGCTGCAGGGTTTATATTGGCTGCCAGTAAATTGATGGATGGAGATCAAGGTCTTGTCAACTGCATGTACGGAGGAATCTCATCAACATGTAAATAACTCCTAAAATAACAGTTTTTGTATTGCGGAGATACAATCTTAATTCTTCTCTTCTGCAGTTTCCAGATCTTATTATAGTTATTTTTGACTTTGAATAGTTTTTTTTTTTTTGAGAAAAAAACATGAAAAATCCAACATTTCATGTCATCTCACTGGTGAATATTAGTTACATACAGTATGTAGGAAGAGGTAAACAAAAAAAAAAAATATAAAGATAATAAAATTTTGATTTGTCCGAATTGTGTATTTAAAGAAATAATTTTAGATGTTGACTGTACTTTCATGGTGATAGGCTTGAGCATGGCCATAAGCTTGAGTTGAAATTATAAAATTCGAGAGCACGTAACCCTCTCAAGTTCCCTCTAGCTATGGTTGTTGTAGACCAAAAATCAAATTACAGGGTATGAGTTAGAAGGGGTTCTAAGTAACTGAAATAGTTTCTTGTTAGGCTATATTCGGAGTATGGCCAGAGAAGCCCCGAGCACATAAACCATATGCATCCAAATGACCTTATTGACTTCATGGATGACCAAAGAGTGTTCTGCCGACATAAACTAACCCAATGTATATACCTATCCTTTTTTACTCTGTAGGTAATACCATGATAGTAAAAAAAAACAATTATTGGACTTGGTTTTATAACAGGACTCTAAGGACAACAGTTATCACTTTATGTCTATACAATGTCATACATCCGATACTTCCTATCGAGATAAGGGTTGAGAAATCCTCCCGATGTACTGGTGTCTCTAATCTAAGCATTCCTCTTAATTCGAGAAATCCTCACCTAAATGTTGTGGGAATGAGCAGTTTACAAAAACAACGTGCTATTCTGTTGATTATGCTATATGTCTATGTACTAGAATGTATCAATGTTACATGGACCCTCCTCATTTGTATGAGCCTCCTTTCTTAAATTTGACTCTAGCGCCACCCTTGACATGAGCGGAGCTTGTCCACATTCATGTCCCAACGTTCTCTATCAAAATGGCATCGGAGGCGGCGCATGCTCAGATTAACCTCCGGTGGTCTCCAGCAAATTATTGTGATTGCATGTTACTTTTGACTTTTTTTTTTACAGAAATTTTCAGAATATTTTATAACTTTTTTTAATCCCAAAGTAGGATTTTTATTAATTACTGATTACTGAAATTACCGTAACTTTCAATTTCACGACAATGGACCCTGTGGTCTGAGAAGGATCCTCCCTTTGCTTTCCCCTTGTATTCTCTCATCGCATTTGAATGTGACATACAAGAGGTGGAAATAGTTTTTATTTACAGATGTTGTCACGACCCAACAGGGGTTGGTCCAGAAGATGTCACAACACACAAATAACTTAGCTCCAGGCTTCGCAGCCAAGCTCCACACCACAGAGGATATAGAAACGGGACCCCGAACTCCACGGAAGTAGCAGATTCAGCGCTGACACGAGAGAGCTGCAAATGCAAGGCTGTTCTACATAGAAAAACTCTATTACCAACAGTCAGCTGATGACTATTTAAAGGATGGCAGGAGTGGTCACCACCCACATCAGCTAACTAGCAACACAGGAGCTGCTAGCAAGGAAACTGACATTGACCCTTGCTGGCCTAAAAGTAAAAATCACCTTTAAATTAAAGCAGAACCAAAGCTGTCATGACTCCAAAAATGAGTCGTGACAGAGGTGCCATTACTTTGTCTGTAGATTGGTTAAAAAGGTGTTCATAAGTCATTTCTTGAGCAGCACTCTTTTCTTCTTCTGCTCGGGGGTTGGGCATTCCTTGAGTGATAGTTCTGGTCAAGAACTTCACAGTGGTCTGTCAGTAATTATACATGGAGATGAAAGTGCCTTTAAATAAGTTGATGGTAAAAATGATTGGTAGAACTGCTGTTAAAACTGCTAATCCTGGGAGAATTACGACTGTACAAGACTGATAAGAACTCTGTCAGGAGCCAAGAAAAAGGGGAATGTCTGGAGAGAACTGATTGTGATGTCAGGTGTTAAATCATCTCCTAGAATGCAACTGCTGCTTAGGGTACCGTCACACTATAACATTTCGATCGCTACGATGGTACGATTCGTGACGTTCCAGCGATATCGTTACGATATCGCTGTGTCTGACACGCAGCAGCGATCAGGGATCCTGCTGAGAATCGTACGTCGTAGCAGATCGTTTAGAACTTTCTTTCATCGCTGGATCTCCCGCTGTCATCGCTAGATCGGTGTGTGTGACACCGATCTAGCGATCTAGCGATGCGATCCAGCGATGCGTTCGCTTGTAACCAGGGTAAACATCGGGTAACTAAGCGCAGGACCGCGCTTAGTTACCCGATGTTTACCCTGGTTACAAGCGTTAAACTAAAAAAAAACAAACAGCACATACTTACATTCTGGTGTCCGTCAGGTCCCTTGCAGTCTGCTTCCAGCACTGTGACTGCCGGCCGTAAAGTGAAAGCAGAGCACAGCGGCTGTGCTTTCACTTTCACTTTACGGCCGGCAGTCACTGAGTGCGGGAAGCAGAGACTGCAAGGGACCTGACGGACACCAGAATGTAAGTATGTGCTGTTTTTTTTTTTTTAGTTTAACGCTTGTAACCAGGGTAAACATCGGGTAACTAAGCGCGGTCCTGCGCTTAGTTACCCGATGTTTACCCTGGTTACCCAGGGACCTCGGCATCTTGGTCGCTGGAGAGCAGTCTGTGTGACAGCTCCCCAGCGACCACACTACGATTTACCTACGATCACGGCCAGGTCATATCGCTGGTCGTGATCGTAGGTAAATCGTATAGTGTGACGGTACCCTTACACTTGGCCAGGTTCTGGTGGTCAATCTCCTTGGAAACCAGCTGTACACTATGTAAGATAAAAACTCTTATTCCAGGAGAAGAAAAGCAGATAGAAAAAGCAAGCCAATTGCAAACTTGTATATTTTCATGTTGTCTAGCTAAAAAAAATTAACATGAAAATACCCTTTTAAGAGCTCCAATTGTTCTCAATACAAATTCAGTTTCATATCACAACATGCTAGCCAAATCCTTCATAGGCTGCAATGTACGGGACATCCACTTATCGGTCACATATAGACACACATGCATAAACATCTCCTGATGTGCCACTTATCTCAGGTTATAAATGCAATGAAAAAAGAGGAAAATATACAGTGACCACCTCACCATTCCAGGGAAGTTAGACTATTTAGAAGTAGTGATGGGCAAACCCGAAAAATAAAGTTTGGGCACCATACCCCATACCATAGTGTTTTGGGGTTCGTATCAGCTGTGTAATGTTGGCTGACATGACATCAAGCTCAGGGGTTAATAATGGAGAGGCTTGTATAAGATACCCCAATTACTAACCCCATAGAAAAAAAGCATTAAACACTGTGGTGCAGTGACCCATGTTACAGCCAGGGGGCGCTGTGTGTGCTCTTTGGGATATGCATGGAGGCATATCTATTGTGATAATGGTGGTGAAACAGTGACTGGCTGTGTTGTGAATGGCCGATATGCAGGGCTGCCACTAGAAATTTCGGGGCCCTGTTGTGAGTTCTGTTTTTGGGCTCCCTCTGGTGGTTACTGATGGTACTGGGTGACTTGTCTTTCCTGGGTTTCTGGGTTCCACCTGTTCCATCAGCATATGGGAGTTTCCTATTTAACCTGGCCTTGCTGGCATTTCCTCGCCGGTTATCAATGTATCCAGTGTGTCTTGTTACCTCTGCTCCCTGCTCCTAGAACCTTCTGGTCAAGCTAAGTTTGGATTTTCCTGTTTTGGTGTTTTGCTTTATTTGGTTTTTAGTCCAGCCTGCAGATATGTGATTCTTGCTGCTGGTTGCTCTAGTGGACTGAAATTGCTCCTCATGTGCCATGAGTTGGCACATGAGTTCAAGTAATTTCAGGATGGTTTTTTGAAGGGTTTTTCGCTGACCGCGCAGTTCACTTTTGTATCCTCTGCTATCTAGCTTTAGCGGGCCTCATTTTGCTGAAACTGTTTTCATACTGCGTATGTGCTTTCCTCTCATTTCACCGTCATTATATGTGGGGGGCTGCTATTTCTGTGGGGGATTTCTCTGGAGGCAAGAGAGGTCTGTGTTTCTACTAATAGGGGAAGTTAGATCTTCGGCTGGAGCGAGACGTCTAGGATCATCGTAGGCACGTTCCCCGGCTACTTTTATTTGTGTGTTAGGTTCAGGGTCGCGGTCAGCTCAGGTTCCATCGCCCTAGAGCTTGTTTGTATCTGTGCTTGTCCTTTGGTGATCCCCTGCCATTGGGATCATGACAGTATAACCGGCCCACAAAGTGTTAATTGTATTGGCTGAAGTAGGAGGATAAGTAGTCTGAGGAAGTTTTTTTTTTTTTTTTTTTTTTTTCCTTCTCTTTCCATCAGAGTTTGCTGCCTAGCCTTATTGCAGCCTGGCTACTTCCTCCTCCTCTTAATCTTTGAATGGCTCTGATCCCAGCTGTTTATCATGGACGTCCAGAGTTTGGCTTCCAGCCTGAATAATCTTGCCACTAAGGTTCAAAATATACAGGATTTTGTTGTACATGCTCCTATGTCTGAACCTAGAATTCCTGTCCCAGAGTTTTTTTCTGGAGATAGATCTCGTTTTCTGAATTTTAGGAACAATTGCAAGTTGTTTCTTTCTCTGAAATCTCGCTCCTCTGGAGACCCTGCTCAGCAAGTCAAGATAATTATATCTTTCCTGCGGGGTGACCCTCAGGATTGGGCATTTGCATTGGCACCAGGGGACCCTGCGTTGCTTAATGCGGATGCGTTTTTTCTGGCATTGGGTTTGCTCTATGAGGAACCTAACCAAGAGATTCAGGCTGAAAAAGCTTTGTTGGCCCTCTCTCAGGGGCAAGATGAAGCAGAAATTTATTGTCAAAAATTTCGGAAGTGGTCGGTGCTTACTCAGTGGAATGAGTGCGCTCTGGCTGCAAAGTTCAGAGATGGCCTTTCTGAGGCCATTAAAGATGTTATGGTGGGGTTCCCTGCTGGTCTGAATGAGTCTATGACTATGGCTGTTCAGATTGATCGGCGTTTGCGGGAGCGCAAACCTGTGCATCATTTGGCGGTGTCGTCTGAACCGTCACCTGAGATAATGCAATGTGATAGAATTCAGTCCAGAAGTGAACGGCAAAAGTATAGGCGGAAAAAAGGGTTGTGCTTTTATTGTGGTGATTCAGCTCATGTTATATCAGCATGCTCTAAACGCACAAAAAAGGTTGATAAGTCTGTTGCCATTAGTACTTTACAGTCTAAGTTCATTCTGTCTGTGACTCTGATTTGTTCATTATCATCCATTTCCGTCGATGCCTATGTGGATTCAGGCGCTGCCCTGAGTCTTATGGATTGGTCATTTGCCAATCGCTGTGGGTTTAGTCTGGAGCCTCTGGAAGTCCCTATTCCTTTGAAGGGAATTGACTCTACACCTTTGGCTATGAATAAACCTCAGTACTGGACACAAGTGACCATGCGTATGACTCCCGTTCATCAGGAGGTGATTCGCTTCCTGGTACTGTATAATTTGCATGATGTTCTAGTACTTGGTCTGCCATGGTTACAAACTCATAATCCAGTCCTTGACTGGAAAAAAATGTCTGTGTTAAGCTGGGGTTGTCAGGGGGTTCATGATGATGCACCTCCGATTTCTATCGCTTCATCTACTCCTTCTGAGATTCCTGTGTTTTTGTCTGACTATCGGGATGTTTTTGAGGAGCCTAAGCTCAGTTCGCTTCCTCCTCACAGGGATTGCGATTGTGCTATAAATTTAATTCCAGGCAGTAAATTTCCTAAAGGTCGTTTGCATGGGATTCCTGAGAACATCGTTTCTGACAGGGGATCCCAGTTTGTGTCTAGATTTTGGCGGACGTTCTGTGCTAAGATGGGCATTGATTTGTCCTTTTCGTCTGCATTCCATCCTCAGACGAATGGCCAGACTGAACGAACTAATCAGACCTTGGAAACTTATTTAAGGTGTTTTGTTTCTGCTGATCAGGATGACTGGGTTACCTTTTTGCCGCTGGCCGAGTTTGCCCTTAATAATCGGGCTAGTTCTGCTACCTTGGTTTCTCCTTTCTTTTGTAATTCGGGGTTTCATCCTCGTTTTTCCTCTGGTCAGGTGGAACCTTCTGATTGTCCTGGAGTGGACATGGTGGTGGATAGGTTGCACCGGATTTGGAGTCATGTGGTGGACAATTTGAAGTTGTCCCAGGAGAAGGCTCAGCAGTTTGCTAATCGCCGTCGCCGTGTGGGTCCTCGACTTCTTGTTGGTGACTTGGTGTGGTTGTCTTCTCGTTTTGTTCCTATGAAGGTCTCTTCTCCTAAGTTCAAGCCTCGGTTCATCGGTCCCTATAGGATCTTGGAAATTCTTAACCCTGTGTCGTTTCGTTTGGATCTCCCGGCATCGTTTGCTATTCATAATGTGTTCCATCGGTCGTTGTTGCGGAAGTATGAGGTACCTGTTGTTCCTTCGCTTGAGCCTCCTGCTCCAGTGCTGGTGGAGGGAGAATTGGAGTATGTTGTGGAGAAGATCTTGGATTCTCGTGTTTCCAGACGGAAACTCCAGTATTTGGTCAAGTGGAAGGGTTATGGTCAGGAGGATAATTCTTGGGTGGTTGCCTCGGATGTTCATGCTGATGATTTGGTTCGCGCTTTTCATAGGGCTCATCCTGGTCGCCCTGGTGGTTCTCGTGAGGGTTCGGTGACCCCTCCTCAAGGGGGGGTACTGTTGTGAGTTCTGTTTTTGGGCTCCCTCTGGTGGTTACTGATGGTACTGGGTGACTTGTCTTTCCTGGGTTTCTGGGTTCCACCTGTTCCATCAGCATATGGGAGTTTCCTATTTAACCTGGCCTTGCTGGCATTTCCTCGCCGGTTATCAATGTATCCAGTGTGTCTTGTTACCTCTGCTCCCTGCTCCTAGAACCTTCTGGTCAAGCTAAGTTTGGATTTTCCTGTTTTGGTGTTTTGCTTTATTTGGTTTTTAGTCCAGCCTGCAGATATGTGATTCTTGCTGCTGGTTGCTCTAGTGGACTGAAATTGCTCCTCATGTGCCATGAGTTGGCACATGAGTTCAAGTAATTTCAGGATGGTTTTTTGAAGGGTTTTTCGCTGACCGCGCAGTTCACTTTTGTATCCTCTGCTATCTAGCTTTAGCGGGCCTCATGTTGCTGAAACTGTTTTCATACTGCGTATGTGCTTTCCTCTCATTTCACCGTCATTATATGTGGGGGGCTGCTATTTCTGTGGGGGATTTCTCTGGAGGCAAGAGAGGTCTGTGTTTCTACTAATAGGGGAAGTTAGATCTTCGGCTGGAGCGAGACGTCTAGGATCATCGTAGGCACGTTCCCCGGCTACTTTTATTTGTGTGTTAGGTTCAGGGTCGCGGTCAGCTCAGGTTCCATCGCCCTAGAGCTTGTTTGTATCTGTGCTTGTCCTTTGGTGATCCCCTGCCATTGGGATCATGACAGGGCCCCATACTGGCAAAATTTTCAGGGCCCACTTGAGACTCCGCCCAGGCTCCACCCCAGCCCCGCCTCCACACTCCACCCCTCGAGCTGTCCACAGTCCCACCGCTCTCTCTTGGAAAAACTCCACTTCTCACCTATCACACATTAACAGTTCCCATCACCAGATCACATACATAGCTGGCAGCTTTTGTTTTGGCCAAAAAAAATTTTAAGCCGCCACCATAACACGGTAGACACTTTTGGCCGGGCCCTACTCTACTGTAACCTATTAAATATTTGTTAAAATATGCAACACAATTTAGGTATATTTTTATTTATTTTTCAATTTTTAAAATGACCAATAATATCACATATAAGGAACAAATACCACAGCACCATGACCAGATGACATATTATCACCACAGTGATTGAATAATATCACATACAAGGAACAAATACCGCAACACCATGTCCAGACCACATATTACCACCACATAGTGACTGAATACTACAATTCTGATCAGTAATTAAAAAAAAGCACCATACTATCACCATAAGTGCCATTATACACAGGAGATCTGTACTTAGTATGCAGTGTCTGTGTACAGATAATACAGTGATCACTAGTGAAATTATACACAGGACCGCTGTATATAGTATACAGTGTATAGTGTCAGTGTATAGGTAACACACTTACTCACCAGTGACGCCTCTAGGTGAAGTCCTTCATCTTTCATCCAGCACAGACCACCATCACTTCATCCAGCCAGGACTTGTCTCTGCAGGAAATAACACAGTTATCTCGAGTTCCGCTTGCAGAACACATTATTTTATTTTCCCAACTTCTACATTACACCACATGAAGAAGGCAACATAGTGTCACTCTACACAGTAATAGGACCGCCCCCCCCATTTAAAACAGTGTACTCAAAACATAAAATAAATACATCACTGCAGTAATAATATCCCTTAATTAGCCCATATGGTAATAATATTCACCATCCTGGCCCGGTGTGTCTCATTCCTGGTGTCAGCTATATGTTCTCCCATCCTGCCCTCATGAGTATCCATTCTGCTCCATATGATCTCCCCATCCTGCCCCATCTGTCTCCATCATATCCATCCTGCCCCATGATCCTGCACGATCTGTCTCCAATTCTGCCCCCAGTGTCTCCAATCATGCCCCATGTCTCCATTCTGCCCCCTATGTCTCCAACCATGCCGTGTCTGCAATCCTGCCACTTGTCTCCAATTATGCCCCTTGTGTCTCCATTCTGCCCCATCTGTCTCCAGTTATGCCCCCATGTCTTTCATCCTGCCCCGTGTCTCCAATCATGCCCCGTATCTCCATTCTGCCCCGTGTCTCGCATTCTGCCCCAATGTCCAGCATTCTGCCCCAATGTCCAGCATTCTGCCCCCGGGTCTCACAGTCTGCCCCTGTGTCCAGCATTCTGCCCCGGTCACTGTGTCCAGCATTCTGCCCCTGTCACTGTGTCCAGTATTCTGCCCTTGTCACTGTGTCCAGCATTCTGCCCCTGTCACTGTGTCCAGCATTCTGCCCCACTGTGTCCAGCATTCTGCCCCACTGTGTCCAGCATTCTACCCCCGGGTCTCACAGTCTGCCCCTGTGTCCAGCATACTGCCCCTGTCACTGTGTCCAGCATTCTGCCCCACTGTGTGTCCAGCATTCTGCCCCACTGTGTGTCCAGCATTCAGCCCCACTGTGTGTCCAGCATTCCGCCCCACTGTGTGTCCAGCATTCCGCCCCACTGTGTGTCCAGCATTCCGCCCCACTGTGTGTCCAGCATTCTGCCCCACTGTGTGTCCAGCATTCTGCCCCACTGTGTGTCCAGCATTCTGCCCCACTGTGTGTCCAGCAGTCTGCCCCACTGTGTGTCCAGCATTCTGCCCCGCTGTGTCCAGCATTCTGCCCCGCTGTGTCCAGCATTCTGCCCCGCGGTGTCCAGCATTCTGCCCCGCTATGTCCAGCATTCTGCCCCACTGTGTCCAGCATTCTACCCCCGGGTCTCACAGTCTGCCCCTGTGTCCAGCATTCTGCCCCTGTCACTGTATCCAGCATTCTGCCCCACTGTGTGTCCAGCATTCTGCCCCACTGTGTGTCCAGCATTCTGCCCTACTGTGTGTCCAGCATTCTGCCCCACTGTGTGTCCAGCATTCTGCCCCACTCTGTGTCCAGCATTCTGCCCCACTGTGTGTCCAGCATTCTGCCCCACTGTGTGTCCAGCATTCTGCCCCACTGTGTGTCCAGCATTCTGCCCCACTGTGTGTCCAGCATTCTGCCCCACTGTGTGTCCAGCATTCTTCCCCACTGTGTGTCCAGCATTCTGCCCCACTGTGTGTCCAGCATTCTGCCCCACTGTGTGTCCAGCATTCTGCCCCACTGTGTGTCCAGCATTCTGCCCCACTGTGTCCAGCATTCTGCCCCATTGTGTCCAGCATTCTGCCCCTCTGTGTGTCCAGCATTCTGCCCCACTGTGTCCAGCATTCTGCCCCTCTGTGTGTTCAGCATTCTGCCCCACTGTGTCCAGCATTCTGCCCCTCTGTGTGTCTAGCATCCTGCCCCCCGGGCCCCCCTAGATCGCCGCTCTCAAAGAAAAAAAATAACACGAGCTCTTACCTGGCCGTGCTCCTGTGCCGGGCAAAGATCCCTCCAGGCTCCACACAGACGCACTCGCTGCCAGCCTCAGCTGCCAGCCTCAGACTGGCTGGCGGCTGTTAACTATTGACGTGCGGGCGCGGGCCCGCACGTCAATAGTGTGCCACAGCGCCTGCAGGGGGGGCCCGGTGAGCAGATGATGCGGGCCCCCTCTGCTCACCGGGCCCCATACGCCAGTCACGGCTGTAATGCCCTGATGGCGGCCCTGCCGATATGTGTCGCAGAGGGAGTCTGTGTGGTAAGTCTGATACAATGTTGTTGTTCTGGGACCTGTAGTCCATCAAGAATGTGTATATGTATGGTGTAGCTGTAAGGGAGACTTACTAGGCTAGCACCATGAGAGATGGTACCATGTGTGAGATGGGTGGGACAAACTAGCCACACATCCACACTCCCATCCAGGGGAGTGGTTAAGGGTATATAATGTGACCAGGGTGTGGGTCACATGTTCCTGTGTGGTTCCTGTGTATGGATCCGTTTGGTCCATGTGCTGAAGGTCTTGGATGGTCGGTGTTGGAGGCTCCTGGGAGTGGAGTCATCCTGGAAGCACTTAAGACCGTGGACCTGATGAACGGTCAGTGTTGGATTGTCCTGGTATGGGCTGGAGTCCTGGAAGCACTGAGATCCGTGAGTCCTGCAATAGCCTGTGTGTTGGATTGTCCTGAAGTGGGCTGGAGTCCTGCAAGCACCTGGTAAGAGTGTGAGTCCTGGATTGGTCAGAGTGTTGGATTGTCCGCGGATGGACTGGAGTCCTGTAAGCACCTGGTTAGATCATGGAGAGATAGCCTGTGTGTTGGAAGTGCCTGTGACTGGTCTTCCTGGAAGCGCATGGAAAGGCTGCATCTACAGAGCCTGGGACGGTTTCTGTGTGGGGGGAAGCTACAGTTCCTTCGGTGGGTCTGGACTGACTAAGATATGCCACCAGGCAAGTTGGTGATCCCTGTGAGGCAGCTTTCTTGGAGGAGTGGACTGACGAGGAGTCAGCAGGCGGAGCAGGAGCTCCCATAAGGTACCATTGACTGTTGGTGCTTGTGATGTTCCATGAACTGTGTGGTCTCCCACGGTGACTGAACAGAGGGAGGTTCAGCGTGTTTAGAGACCGCGACCCAGTGTCATATGCGCTATATGTGACTTGGGACATTGGTGAAGAGTACGGCGTACAGACACCCATGGTAACTGGGCAAAGTGAGAGGCCCAGCATGTTTAGTGTCTGAGACAAAGCCGTATATGAAGTGTACAAGATAAAGCTACAAGTTAACATCACCAGTTGGTGCCTATTGTGTTCTATGGAATGTATAATATGAACTGTGTTATGACCTGGTGGTTAGGACAATAATGGAACTGGTGGTTAAGAGCACACGGAATGACCTGATAGTTACTAATAATATAGGACGAGCTCTGAGACGTGGGAACTCTGCTGACCGCAATCCCTAATCCTATCACACACACTAGAAATAGCCGTGGATTGCTCCTAACGCTCCCTATGCAACTCGTCACAGCCTAAGAAACTAGCTAGCCCTGAAGATAGAAAAATAAAGCCTACCTTGCCTCAGAGAAATTCCCCAAAGGAAAAGGCAGCCCCCCACATATAATGACTGTGAGTAAAGATGAAAATTACAAACACAGAGATGAAATAGATTTAGCAAAGTGAGGCCCGACTTACTGAACAGACTGAGGATAGGAAAGGCAAATTTGCAGTCAGCACAAAAAACTACAAAAAGACCACGCAGAGGGCGCAAAAAGACCCTCCGCAACGACTCACGGTGCGGAGGCACTCCCTCTGCGACCCAGAGCTTCCAGCAAGCAAGACAAAAATCAAAATAGCAAGCTGGACAGAAAAACAGCAAACAAGAGAAAAACAAGCAGGAACTTAGCTTCTGCTGGGAAGACAGATCACAAGAACGATCCAAGAGAGAACAAGACCAATACTGGAACATTGACAGGTGGCCTGGAGCAATGATCTAAGTGGAGTTAAATAGAGCAACCAGCTAACGAATTAACCTCGTCACCTGTGGAAGGAAACTCAGAAGCCGCAGCCCCACTCACAACCACCAGAGGAAGCCCATGGACAGAACCAGCCGAAGTACCATTCATGACCACAGGAGGGAGCTTGACAACAGAATTCACAACAGTACCCCCCCCCTTGAGGAGGGGTCACCGAACCCTCACCAGAGCCCCCAGGCCGACCAGGACGAGCCAAATGAAAGGCACGAACCAGATCGGCAGCATGAACATCGGAGACAAAGACCCAGGAATTATCTTCCTGACCATAACCCTTCCATTTGACCAGGTACTGGAGTTTCCGTCTCGAAATACGAGAATCCAAAATCTTCTCCACCACATACTCCAACTCCCCCTCAACCAACACCGGGGCAGGAGGATCAACGGATGGAACCACAGGCGCCACGAATCTCCGCAACAACGACCTATGGAATACATTATGGATGGCAAAAGAAGCTGGAAGGGTCAAACGAAACGACACAGGATTGAGAACCTCAGAAATCTTATACGGACCAATGAAACGAGGCTTAAACTTAGGAGAGGAAACCTTCATAGGAACATAACGAGACGACAACCAAACCAAATCCCCAACACGAAGTCAGGGACCCACACAGCGCCGGCGGTTAGCGAACCGTTGAGCCTTCTCCTGGGACAATGTCAAATTGTCCACCACATGAGTCCAAATCTGCTGCAACCTATCCACCACAGTATCTACACCAGGACAGTCCGAAGACTCAACCTGCCCTGAAGAGAAACGAGGATGGAAACCAGAATTGCAGAAAAACGGCGAAACCAAAGTAGCCGAGCTGGCCCGATTATTAAGGGCGAACTCAGCCAAAGGCAAAAAGGACACCCAATCATCCTGATCAGCAGAAACAAAGCATCTCAGATATGTTTCCAAAGTCTGATTAGTTCGTTCGGTTTGGCCATTTGTCTGAGGATGGAAAGCCGAGGAAAAAGACAAATCAATGCCCATCCTGGCACAAAAGGCTCGCCAAAACCTCAAAACAAACTGGGAACCTCTGTCCGAAACGATGTTCTCCGGAATGCCATGTAAACGAACCACATGCTGGAAAAATAATGGCACCAAATCAGAGGAGGAAGGCAATTTAGACAATGGTACCAAATGGACCATCTTAGAGAAGCGATCACAAACCACCCAAATGACCGACATCTTTTGAGAGACAGGGAGATCCGAAATAAAATCCATAGAGATATGCGTCCAGGGCCTCTTCGGGACCGGCAAGGGCAAAAGCAACCCACTGGCACGAGAACAGCAGGGCTTAGCCCGAGCACAAGTCCCACAGGACTGCACAAAAGAACGCACATCCCGTGACAAAGACGGCCACCAAAAGGATCTAGCCACCAAATCTCTGGTACCAAAGATTCCAGGATGACCAGCCAACACCGAACAATGAACCTCAGAGATAACTCTACTTGTCCATTTATCAGGGACAAACAGTTTTTCCGCTGGGCAACGGTCAGGTCTGTCAGCCTGAAATTTTTGCAGCACCCGCCGCAAATCAGGGGAGATGGCAGACAAAATTACCCCCTCTTTGAGAATACCCACCGGCTCAGGAACACCCGGAGAGTCGGGCACAAAACTCCTTGACAGGGCATCAGCCTTCACATTCTTAGAGCCTGGAAGGTACGAAACCACAAAATCAAAACGGGAGAAAAATAGCGACCAACGAGCCTGTCTAGGATTCAACCGTTTGGCAGACTCGAGATAAGTCAAATTCTTGTGATCCGTCAAGACCACCACGTGATGCTTGGCTCCTTCAAGCCAATGACACCAATCCTCGAATGCCCACTTCATGGCCAACAACTCTCGATTGCCAACATCATAATTGCGCTCAGCAGGTGAAAACTTTCTAGAAAAGAAGGCACATGGTTTCATCACCGAGCCATCAGAACTTCTTTGCGACAAAACAGCCCCTGCTCCAATCTCAGAAGCATCAACCTCGACCTGAAACGGGAGCGAAACATCTGGCTGGCACAACACAGGGGCAGAAGAAAAACGACGCTTCAACTCCTGAAAAGCTTCCACAGCCGCAGAAGACCAATTGACCACATCAGCACCCTTCTTGGTCAAATCAGTCAACGGTTTAGCAACACTAGAAAAATTACTGATGAAGCGACGATAAAAATTAGCAAAGCCCAGGAACTTTTGCAGACTCTTCACAGATGTCGGCTGAGTCCAATCATAAATGGCCTGGACTTTAACAGGGTCCATCTCGATAGTAGAAGGGGAAAAAATGAAATCCAAAAATTAAACCTTCTGAACTCCAAAGAGACACTTTGACTCCTTCACAAACAAAGAATTCGCACAAAGGACCTGGAACACCATTCTGACCTGCTTCACGTGAGACTCCCAATCATCCGAGAAGACCAAAATATCATCCAAATATACAATCAGGAATTTATCCAGGTACTCTCGGAAGATGTCATGCATAAAGGACTGAAATACTGATGGAGCATTGGAAAGCCCGAATGGCATAACCAGGTACTCAAAATGGCCCTCGGGCGTATTAAATGCTGTTTTCCATTCATCGCCCTGTTTAATACGCACAAGATTATACGCACCACGAAGATCTACCTTGGTGAACCAACTAGCCCCCTTAATCCGAGCAAATAAATCAGACAGCAGCGGCAAAGGGTACTGAAATTTGACCGTGATCTTATTAAGAAGGTGGTAATCAATACAAGGTCTCAAAGAACCATCCTTCTTGGCCACAAAAAAGAACCCTGCTCCCAATGGTGACGACGACGGGCGAATATGACCCTTCTCCAAGGATTCCTTTACATAACTCCGCATAGCGGCGTGCTCTGGCACAGATAAATTGAACAGTCGGCCCTTAGGAAACTTACTACCAGGAATCAAATTGATAGCACAATCGCAATCCCTATGAGGAGGTAGGGCACTGGATTTGGGCTCACCAAATACATCCCGGTAATCCGACAAAAACTCCGGGACTTCAGAAGGGGTGGATGACGAAATACACAAAAATGGAACATCACCATGTACCCCCTGACAACCCCAGCTGGACACAGACATAGATTTCCAATCCAATACTGGATTATGGACCTGTAGCCATGGCAACCCCAAAACGACCACATCATGCAGATTATGCAACACCAAAAAGCAAATATCCTCCTGATGTGCAGGAGCCATGCACATGGTCAATTGGGTCCAGTACTGAGGCTTATTCTTGGCCAAAGGCGTAGCATCAATTCCTCTCAATGGAATAGGATACTGCAAGGGCTCCAAGAAAAAACCACAGCGCCTAGCAAACTCCAAGTCCATCAAATTCAGGGCAGCCCCTGAATCCACAAATGCCATAACAGAATAGGATGACAAAGAGCAAATCAGAGTAATGGACAAAAGAAATTTCGACTGTACCGTACCAATGGTGGCAGACCTAGCGAAACGCTTAGTTCGCTTAGGACAATCGGAGATAGCATGAGTGGAATCACCACAGTAAAAACACAGCCCATTCCGACGTCTGGGTTCTTGCCTTTCAGCTCTGGTCAAAGTCCTATCACATTGCATAGGCTCAGGTCTATGCTCAGATAATACCGCCAAATGGTGCACAGCTTTACGCTCACGCAAGCGTCGATCGATCTGAATGGCCAAAGACATAGACTCATTCAGACCAGCAGGCATGGGAAATCCCACCATGACATCCTTAAGTGCTTCAGAGAGACCCTTTCTGAAAATTGCTGCCAGGGCACGTTCATTCCACTGAGTGAGTACAGACCACTTCCTAAACTTCTGACAATATATCTCTACCTCATCCTGACCCTGACACAGAGCCAGCAAGATTTTCTCTGCCTGATCCACTGAATTAGGTTCCTCATAAAGCAATCCGAGCGCCAGAAAAAACGCATCAACATCACGCAATGCCGGATCTCCTGGCGCAAGGGAAAATGCCCAGTCTTGAGGGTCGCCACGTAACAAAGAAATAATGATTTTCACTTGTTGAATAGGGTCACCTGAGGAGCGAGGTTTCAAAGCAAGAAACAATTTACAATTATTTTTGAAATTCAGAAACTTAGATCTATCCCCAAAAAAACAAATCAGGAATTGGAATCCTAGGCTCTAACATCGGATTCTGAACCACAAAATCTTGAATGTTTTGTACCCTTGCAGTGAGATTATCCATACAAGAGAACAGACCTTGAATGTCCATATCTACACCTGTATCCTGAACCACCCAGAGGTAAAGTGGAAAAGAGAGACAAAACATACTGCAAAGAAAAAAAAATGGTCTCAGAACTTCTCTTATCCCTCTATTGAGATGCATTAATACTTTGGGCCACCTGTACTGTTATGACCTGGTGGTTAGGACAATAATGGACCTGGTGGTTAAGAGCACACGGAATGACCTGATAGTTACTAATAATATAGGACGAGCTCTGAGACGTGGGAACTCTGCTGAACGCAATCCCCAATCCTATCACACACACTAGAAATAGCCGTGGATTGCTCCTAACGCTCCCTATGCAACTCGTCACAGCCTAAGAAACTAGCTAGCCCTGAAGATAGAAAAATAAAGCCTACCTTGCCTCAGAGAAATTCCCCAAAGGAAAAGGCAGCCCCCCACATATAATGACTGTGAGTAAAGATGAAAATTACAAACACAGAGATGAAATAGATTTAGCAAAGTGAGGCCCGACTGTTGTGAATTCTGTGGCAGAGCTACCTCCTGTGGTCACAAGTGGTACTTCGGCTGATTCTCTCTGTGAGCTTCCATTGGTGGAGGAGAGTGGTACTGCGGCTTCTGGGTTTCCTTCCTCAGGTGATGTGGTGAAGTCGTTAGGTGCTGCTCTATTTAACTCCACCTAGTGCTTTGATCCTGGCCTCCAGTCAATGTTCTAGTATTGGACCTGTTTCCTCCTGGATCGTTCCTGTGGCCTGCTGCTCTGCATAGCTAAGTTCTGCTTTTGCTTTTTGTTTGCTGTTTTTTCCTGTCCAGCTTCCTTATTTGTCTTTTGTTGCTTGCTGGAAGCTCTGGGACGCAGAGGGTGTACCTCCGTGCCATTAGTTCGGTACGGAGGGTCTTTTTGCCCCCTTTGCGTGGTTGTTTGTAGGGTTTTGTGTTGACCGCATAGATACCTTTCCTATCCTCGCTTTGTTCAGAAAGTCGGGCCTCACTTTGCTAAATCTATTTCATCTCTACGTTTGTCTTTTCATCTTACTCACAGTCATTATATGTGGGGGCTGCCTTTTCCTTTGGGGTATTTCTCTGAGGCAAGGTAGGCTTATTTTCTGTCTTCAGGCTAGCTAGTTTCTCAGGCTGTGCCGAGTTGCATAGGGAGCGTTAGGCGCAATCCACGGCTGCCTCTAGTGTGGTTGGAGAGGATTAGGGATTGCGGTCAGCAGAGTTCCCACGTCTCAGAGCTTGTTCTATGTTTTTGGGTTATTGTCAGGTCACTGTATGTGCTCTGACTTCTATGTCCATTGTGGTACTGAATTACCAGATCATAACACCCGACTTACTGAACAGACTGAGGATAGGAAAAGCAACTTTGCAGTCAGCACAAAAAACTACAAAAAGACCACGCAGAGGGCGCAAAAAGACCCTCCGCACCGACTCACGGTGCGGAGGCGCTCCCTCTGCGTCCCAGAGCTTCCAGCAAGCAAGACAAAAATCAAAATAGCAAGCTGGACAGAAAAACAGCAAACAAGAGAAAAACAAGCAGGAACTTAGCTTCTGCTGGGAAGACAGGTCACAAGAACGATCCAGGAGAGAGCAAGACCAATACTGGAACATTGACAGGTGGCATGGAGCAATGATCTAAGTGGAGTTAAATAGAGCAGCCAGCTAACGAATTAACCTCGTCACCTGTGGAAGGAAACTCAGAAGCCGCAGCCCCACTCACAACCACCAGAGGAAGCCCATGGACAGAACCAGCCGAAGTACCATTCACGACCACAGGAGGTTCTCTGTAGGGGGTTGTTCCAGTTCACTAATGCCAACTGGATGTACGTTCGAGGATTAACGTTTAGGTGAAATGTATTGCGTTGCAGGGAACTTGTCGGCTCACAGCGCTGCAATACACATCGCCGGCCAATCAGAGGTCGGCATCTGATGTCGGCATGCCCGCGACTGGAGGTGTATGGCAGTAACATCATGCGCCATGGCGGGGACGCCTAAAACTGGATATAGAAGAGGACTGTGCACAGTGTGGGAACCAGGGGAAGGTGAGAATAATCTTTTTTTTTTTAATGTGTTAGAGAATACAGCACATTAATCCCAGGAAGAGGACCATTAACCCTGTGAAGGGGACCAGGATGGGGCACATTAACCCCAGGAAGGGGAACATTAACATCAGGAAGGGGTCCAGGATGGGGTATACTAACTCCAGGAAGGAGACCCGATTGTGGGACATTAACTCTGGGAAGGGGACTAGAATGGAGCAGGTTAACCCCAAGAAGGGGACCATTAGCCCTGTGAAAGGGTCCAGGATGTTGCACATTAACCCCAGGAAGGGGCATATTAACCCCTGGAAGAGGACTAGAATGGGGCCATTAATGCTAGGAAGGGGCCCAGAATGGAGCACATTATCCCCAGAAAGGTAAACAGGATTTGGCACATTATCCCCAGGAAAGGGACCAGGATGGGGAAAATTATCCAAGAGGGGAGGAGGGAGGAAGGCACAGAGACTGATTAATTTTATATTTATTGGGTAGCGGGGATTATAGTTAATGGGGGGCACAGAGCTGACTGATCAGTTTTTATTTCGAATGGTGTGTGGCTAATTGTGTACTAATGGTGGGGTACATATCTGTATTCAGGGTCACAATATGGATTTTTTATTCAGGAGACAAATGAATGTATACAATATATGTGACCTTGTTATTCTCAGGGCTGGGGTGATCAGTGTGACAGGACAAGTTGTCACTGGAAAAGGTTGACATGAAGGTCGGACCAGATGGAGAAGAAACAACAGAAAATGGCTTTAATCAGACGAGACATTGGCGGTCACTGGATGTAATTATTCATTATATTGTGTGACTTTAGGTAATTCTGTTATTTGTAAACCACCTCCCTTAGTCTGCATTCTCACATTCGAGTGATATGTCCATGAGCTGCCAGATTTTTTATCGGACAGCACACAGGCTCAGCGTTTCATACATCCATTCACATTTTTGTGAAAATCACCGATCCGAGAATGAGAGCTGCGAGATTCAGCATGTCTATTTCTGGTCCGATTTTAAGGTTCATAAAATCATATTAGGACATAATTAATGGGTCTGTGTGCTGTCCGAGAACAAAATCAGGCAGCACACGGATACAGAAATGTAGCTTTATTATGTATAGTCCCGGCCCTTAGTATATAGTGTACTTTAAAAATTAAATACGTGATTGATAGGTATAAATAACAAAATGGCTCACAAAAAAATATACCTTTAAAATATAACCTTTAATCCCTATCCTTTTAAAAAATACCCAATAATTAAACATGGAAGGACACCTGGCCAAGCCAAGAGGTTGGTGCTAATTAGATAAGTAGACTGCCTCACCCTATGAAACCCTAATAAACCCCTTCCTGCCAGCGGAGGTTGGCACCCTAGCTTGATCGCAATGTGGCACCCCCGCTCAACGATGGCTCTCCCTCATAAACCCTGTCGGCCCCTAGATAGTGAAAAACAAAATCTGGTTAAACCAGCAAAAAAAACAAGCCAAAAAACAGCCAGAAATACTAGAGAATTCAAGCTCCAAGACCCAGGGTATAAGGAGAAAAGAAAAAAAAACTCTTTGAAGGGGATTTATTAGAAGAATGGAGAGGATAAATTAAGTCCAAATATTGGACTCCTGTTTAACCCCTTAAGCCCCAAGGGTGGTTTGCACGTTAATGACCGAGCCAATTTTTACAATTCTGACCACTGTCCCTTTATGAGATTATAACTCTGGAACGCTTCAACGGATCTTGGCGATTCTGACATTATTTTCTCGTAACGTATTGTACTTCATGTTAGTGGTAAAATTTATTCGACATAACTTGCGTTTATTTGAGAAAAAAACAGAAATTTGGCAAAAATTTTGAAAATTTCGCAATTTTCCAAATTTGAATTTTTATACCCTTAAATCACAGAGATATGTCATGCAAAATACTTAATAAGTAACATTTCCCACATGTCTACTTTACATCAGCACAATTTTGGAACCAAAATTTTTTTTTGTTAGGGAGTTATAAGGGTTAAAAGTTGACCAGCAATTTCTCATTTTTACAACACCATTTTTTTTAAGGGACCACATCTCATTTGAAGTCATTTTGAGGGGTCTATATGATAGAAAATTCCCAAGTGTGACACCATTCTAAAAACTGCACCCCTCAAGGTGCTCAAAACCACATTCAAGAAGTTTATTAACCCTTCAGGTGTTTTACAGGAATTTTTGGAATGTTTAAATAAAAATGAACATTTAACTTTTTTTCACACAAAATTTATTTCAGCTCCAATTTGTTTTATTTTACCAAGGGATGCCATGTGTGGTGAGCACTTTGACCCACCAAGTGCTTCATAGAAGTTTATAATGCAGAGCCGTAAAAATAAAAAAATCATATTTTTTCACAAAAATGATCTTTTTGCCCCCAATTTTTTATTTTCCCAAGGGTAAGAGAAGAAATTAGACCACAAAAGTTGTTGTGCAATTTGTCCTGAGTACGCTGATACCCCATATGTGGGTGTAAACCATTGTTTGGGCGCGTGGGAGAGCTCGGAAGGGAAGGAGCGCCATTTGACTTTTCAATGCAAAATTGACTGGAATTGAGATGGGACGCCATGTTGCATTTGGAGAGCCCCTGATGTGCCTAAACATTGAAACCCCCCACAAGTGACACCATTTTGGAAAGTAGACCCCCTAAGGAACTTATCTAGATGTGTGGTGAGCACTTTGACCCACAAAGTGCTTGATAGAAGTTTATAATGCAGAGCCGTAAAAATAAAAAATCATATTTTTTCACAAAAATGATCTTTTTGCCCCCAATTTTTTATTTTCCCAAGGATAAGAGAAGAAATTAGACCACAAAAGTTGTTGTGCAATTTGTCCTGAGTACGCTGATACCCCATATGTGGGTGTAAACCATTGTTTGGGCGCATGACAGAGCTCGGAAGGGAAGGAGCGCCATTTGACTTTTCACTACAAAAATGACTGGAATTGAGATGGGACGCCATGTTGCGTTTGGAGAGCCCCTGATGTGCCTAAACATTGAAATCACCCACAAGTGACACCATTTTGGAAAGTAGACCCCCTAAGGAACTTATCTAGATGTGTTTTGAGAGCTTTGAGCCCCCAAGTGTTTCACTACAGTTTATAACGCAGAGCCGTGAAAATAAAAATTATTTTTTTTCCACAAAAATGATATTTTAGCCCCCAGTTTTGTATTTTCACAAGGGTAACAGGATAAATTGGACCCCAAAAGTTGTTGTCCAATTTGTCCTGAGTACGCCGATACCCCATATGTGGGGGGGGAAACCACTGTTTGGGCGCATGGCAGAGCTCGGAAGGGAAGGAGCGCCATTTGGAATACAGACTTAGATGGATTGGTCTGCAGGCGTCACATTGCATTTGCAGAGCCCCTGATGTACCCAAACAGTAGAAACCCCCCACAAGTGACCCCATATTGGAAACTAGATCCCCCAAGGAACTTATCTAGATGTGTTGTGAGAATTTTGAACCCCTAAGTGTTTCACTACAGTTTATAACGCAGAGCCGTGAAAATAAAAATTATTTTTTTTTTCACAAAAATGATTTTTAGCCCCCCACATTTTTATTTTCCCAAGGATAACAAGAGAACTTGGACCCCAAAAGTTGTTGTCCAATTTGTCCTGAATACGCTGATACCCCATATGTTGGGGTAAACCCCTGTTTGGGAAGGGAAGGAGCACTGTTTTACTTTTTCAACGCAGAATTGGCTGGAATTGAGATCGGACGCCATGTCACGTTTGGAGAGCCCCTGATGTGCCTAAACAGTGGAAACTCCCCAATTCTACCTGAAACCCTAATCCAACAACACCCCTAACCATAATCCCAACGGTAACCCTAACCACACCCCTAACCCTGACACACCCCTAACTCTAATCCCAACTCTAATCCCAACCGTAAATATAATCTAAACCCTAAACCTAACTTTAGCCCCAACCCTAACCCTAACTTTAGCCCCAACCCTAACCCTAACTTTAGCCCCAACCCTAACCCTAACTTTAGCCCCAACCCTAACCCTAACTTTAGCTCAGGACCCTAACCCCAACCCTAACCCTAGCCCTAACCCTAGCCCTAACCCTAGCCCCAACCCTAACCCCAACCCTAGCCCCAACCCTAAACCTAGCCCTAACCCCAGCCCCAGCCCTAGCCCCAACCCTAGCCCTAACACTAGCCCCAACCCTAGCCCTAGCCCTAACCCTAATCCTAGCCCTGATCCTAACCATAGCCCTAACCCTAGCCCTATCCCTAGCCCTAACCCTAACCCTAGCCCTGATGGGAAAATGGAAATAAATACATTTTTTTAATTTTATTATTTTTCCCTAACTTTTATGGCGTTTTTTAAATCGGATTTTTATGATTGGCAGCTGTCACACACTAAAAGACGCTTTTTTATAGCAAAAAAGTTTTTGCGTCTCCACATTTTGAGACCTATAATTTTTTATTATTTTGGTCCACAGAGTCATCTGAGGTCTTGTTTTTTGCGGGACGAGTTGATGTTTTTATTGGTAACATTTTTGGACACGTGACAGTTTTTGATCACTTTTTATTCCGATTTTTGTGAGGCAGAATGACCAAAAACCAGCTATTCATGAATTTCTTTTGGGGGAGGCGTTTATACCGTTCCGCGTTTGGTAAAATTGATAAAGCAGTTTTATTCGTCGGGTCAGTACGATTACAGCGATATCTCATTTATATCATTTTTTTATGTTTTGGCGCTTTTATACGATAAAAGCTATTTTATAGAAAAAATAATTATTTTGGCATCGCTTTATTCTCAGGACTATAACTTTTTTATTTTTTTGCTTATTATACTTTGTGGCAGCTCGTTTTTTGCGGGACAAGATGACATTTTCAGCGGTACCATGGTTATTTAAATCCGTCTTTTTGATCGCGTGTTATTCCACTTTTTGTTCGGCGGTATGATAATAAAGCGTTGTTTTTTGGCTCGTTTTTTTATTTTTTTTATTACGGTGTTCACTGAAGGGGTTAACTAGTGGGACAGTTTTATAGGATGGGTCGTTACGGACACGGCGATACTAAATATGTGTACTTTTATTGTTTTTTTTGCTTTTTTTAGATAAAGAAATGTATTTATGGGAATAATATTTTTTTCATTTATTTATTTAGTAATTTTTTTTAATTTTTTTTTTTACACATGTGGAAATTTTTTTTTAACTTTTTTACTTTGTCCCAGGGGGGGACATCACAGATCGCCGATCTCACAGTTTGCACAGCACTCTGTGAGATCGGCGATCTCACTCATCGCTGCAGGCTTACAGAGCTGCAGCTGCAGCCTGCTCCTGACCCGGAAGTACTCCCTGCAGGACCCGGATGCAGCCCTGCGGCCACTTTGGATCCGGGGACTGCAGGGAGAAGACCTCGGTACAAGGTGAGCACATCACCTTGTACCGATCATCTCAGGGAAGCACGCAGGGAGCCCCCTCCCTGCGCGATGCTTCCCTGTACCGCCGGCACATCGCGATCATGTTTGATCGCGGTGTTCCGGGGGTTAATGTGCTGGGAACGGTCCGTGACCACTCCTGGCACATAGTGCCGGATGTCAGCTGCGATAGGCAGCTGACACCCGGCCGCGATCGGCCGCGCTCCCCCCATGAGAGCGGCCGATCGCCTATGACGTACTATCCCGTCAGTGGGAATTAAGGCCCACCCCACCTCGACGGGATAGTACGTCATATGGGATTCAGGGGTTAAGGGTTCATCACAGTCAAAGACGATACAAATCAGTACCAACACATTATATAACCACAGCCAAAAGACATTAACTTACTGCCACAATAAATACAAAACTTTTATAAAACAGATAAGATATTTTTGGGTTTGTCTCTGAACTCATGGTTTACAATAACTTACCCTCCAAAACCCTATTATATTTTCCCTTCCTTGCTGTAGAGGTTGGCGGCGGCGCCCCCGCTCACCATCGGCTCATCCTCGCTTTCCCTAACAACTATCCCTTCAAGTATCTAAATGCTGAAAACAGGAGGGTAGTATGGAAAGATAGGAGGGGAGAAGGAAGGACAATATATTAGAGTTTTATGATGAACAGGAGGATAGTGCTTAATATCAGCAAAGATTATCAAAGATTCATATAAAATATACTTGACTTTTTGATAAACCTGATCATATGGACTCAGATAGACAATCAAATATTGCACCATTCCCCTCCCCAAATCAATAAATAAATAAGTATCACACTAAATGCTTAGTCTGTCATTCTGTAAAGAGATTTTTCCAATGGTAATAACTGATGATAACAGTAAAAGGTGCTAGGTGCATATGCTAATCCAACAGCAATAGCTATCTCAAATGTGGTAAGACACTAATCACTAATAGGTCACACAAATGTTGATATCCAGCCAAATGTTCATTGCCACATTAAGTCCCACATAATTCTATGAATGTGATCAATGATTACACATTAGTTATTGTGTAGGAAGCTGGGGCCAGGGCTGTAGTCATGGCCGACAGTAATCCCTGTATCCCTGTAGCTGGCCCCTTCCGGTCTGAGTACCTCGGTGCTGCTCCTTTACGCTATCTGGGTTCTCCTGGTATGGGGTTATTTCCTTTGCTGACGGTTCCACAAATAAAGATTCACAGCCCGGCTTCACTTTAACTTCAACTCTTTTACTCAGCATGACATCATCCAGGGCACAATCAATCACAGCAATTGGTAACGCTTTCCCTTGCCTCTTCTCTCTATCTCTAAGCCTGTCCACGGGACGGGCCGTATCCTCCGGTCCCTCAGTGTCCTCAATGCCCAGAACTTCTGCTTCTCGTGGTGGTATTCTCTGCCGTTTTGCCCCTTTCCAAAGAATAGTGACCCTCGCAATAATCTGCCACATGTTGGATTATTTGCTCCCACTCTGCTTAGCCTTCTTCCTCAGTGCTACAGCCCCAGTCACTCTGCGCGGGCTAGCTCTGCTGCTGTACTTTCTTCTGTGCTGTGGCCCCCTGGATACTAGATGCTGGGCCCCACTCTTCAAGAATGTTTTGTGGCATGATGTCGCCCTGGGCTAGACAGCCCTAGTGCGCTACACGGGCGCCCTGGCCCAAACTCACTAAAATTGGGAAGACCTCACTTACTTATCCCACTGTGCCCTTCCTACAGTTAACTATTTGCTATCCTAACTACCTCTAAACTATAAGGCTAACCCTGCAATGCCCCCATCTAGTAAACTGTACCTATTTAATACATACAAATACAGTGAATGGTAATACATATGAGATCTAGCAGTGCCAATATTACAAACAATGGTAATACACCTTAGAGGTGTAACAGTACCAAAACATAACAGCATACAGACATTATAATAACATATTTAACGTAAGGACCTGTTAAGGAGGAAAGTCAAAAAGGAACATTATCCTCCTCCCCCTTACAATTGCACTATTCCCAATAAGACATCATATCATAGAAAAACTGGAAAAAGCTTATCTGTTTCATTGGAGATGCTTATTACAGCCTCGACTTGTTTCCCTCCCATGATAAGAGTTCATCAGGAGGCACATGGAAACAAGAGTGTCAGAAGATTCATGACATCTGAGGAGACAGCCTGGTTGTAGGTGTCTATATAGTGTACTTTCTTGTGATATATAGCACCATCCCTTAGTACATAGTGTACTTTCTTGTGATATATAGCACTGTTCCTTAGTACATAGTGTACTTTCTTGCTATATATAGCACCATCTCTTAGTATATAGTGTACTTTCTTGTTATATATAGCGCTGTCCCTTAGTATATAAAGTAATATCTTGTTATATATAGCACCGTCCCTTAGTATATAGCATACTTTCTTGTTATACGTTCTTGTTAATTACATAGTTTCCGCTTTTATTATATACAACCCCATCCCTTATTACATATCATCCTCTCTAGTTAAGTATGACACCATCCCTTGTCATATAGTGTCCTTTGTTGTTATGTGGATCGCCATCCATTATTACATAGTGTCATCACTTGTTATACATAGCACCGCCTCTTACATAGTGTATTCTCACTATTTTTGTTAACTACAGTGCCCTCTATTACATAGAGTCCTGTCGTGTTAGATATAAAATGACTACTGATGGAGCAGCCGGTGACCAGAGACCAGTCTATCAGTCGCTTCATTAGAAAATGGATAAATATATATATGTAGCTTGGTCACCATAAAACAGGGAGGTCCAAACACATTTCTTGCACAGGGCACACAAGCTTTCAGTGTTCCTGGTGCAGGGACTTCAACTACTAAAATTGATTTTCAAAGTAAGTACATCAGTTTCATCAGGCTTCATAGATGGACATAGTAATGTATGTTGTGTGTATTATGAAATCTAGTGATACATCTGCTTCACAAGGGGGTCTAATAAACAAAAGAAAAATGAAGATCAAATAGGCTATCTTTAAAGAAAGAAAGAACATTTATGTGAAAGCAAATAAAAAACGACATACTGTATGTTTAATATCCTATAACTGTAATTGTACAATGCTGCTTGCAACTAATTAGGGAGGAAGAACTGGAATGCGTTATATTTTTGTGTTTAATTTTGTATTTAGTGTTTCTTTAAGGGTATACAGAGAAGAGGCTGAATTTGCCCTCTAAGTACAATTAATATGCCAGATGCAGTTTTAGGGAAAATCAAATAAAAATATTAAAATGTTAATAGGCCCCCAAACATATTTTCAGAATATGTGAAATAAATAAATACATTTAAAAAAGCAAGAAAAATTAATAAATAAATCAACAGAAACATTAAGCCCCACATATCAGGAAAAAAGATGAAAAAAAAATGTAAATATCCGAACGAGAAAACATTTTCATATGTTTGAAAAATTCTGAAAATGTGCCAGGATTGAGGGGAAATGGCCTGGTCTTGAACTGGTTAATAATAATAATCATTATTATTATTATTATTAGTCCAAATATTTCATTGGCTTTAATGAATTTTTGGGCATTTCTACCAAAACAATGTTTTTGCTTTTTTCGGTGAGGAAGATTTCCAAATTTCCAAAAGCCATCTTTCTACCATGCAACCTGGTGGCACTTATTTCTTTTTTCTTTTTCCTTCTTTTCTCCAGAACGACCCATGTCAAACTCTTTATGAAATTCAGAGCTGGTTTCATATTTCATTGAAACGTCTATAAGAAAAGCCACTTTTCATGCTTAAGTCCTTTTCAAATCCTTTCAAACCAGCGACTGTACATTCTGCATTTTATCTTTTTCTTTCTGGCCAAGGGCCAAACATAATCCTTCTACTCTCCTTACGCTTCTTAAGGAAAATACAAGCCCTCATTTACCAGTGGATCCAGTCTGAGAATAAAAGCTTAATACCTTGACAGGCCTGGATATTATTTTGGGTCCTAAGTCTGATTTATAGCGGTAGCCGGCAAGCTCGGCTGGTGAAATATTTGCTGCTGCTCGCAAGGATCTGGAAAAATGAAGTGTGAGATTCTGAAGAGAGCAGGCGGCAGTCTTCCAGTCACTAAACACTTCTAAGGAGTTGGCAGGGGAACAGAGCTGTGGTTTCAAACCAGGAGCCTCAAAGGAATACGGGTGGAGTGCTGTACTGTGAGAAGCGACAAAATATTGCTTGGGCTTTAACGCAATCTTTCAGGGCCCGTGACCCCCACATGAAAATGAACATGTTGCGGGATCCTCTGATATGGAAGGATGACTACAAAGCTTACAGCTGCAAGACGGTTTGCCAGAGAGCCCAAACGTAAGAGAACAGGTTGATCGCTTCCTTTTATTCTCCTATAATTCGCAAGAAGACACCGGAGAACATCTTGTCTCAATAACCAAGAAGGTTGTAAAATGCAACTTTTTCTATAAAAACCAAATCTCCTGACATTCAATATTTTCAACATATGGTTTAATGATTTTTCGACTTCTTGAGACATTTGATGAACATCTCCTACAGCTACTCAACGACCAAAAACTAGGAGACCAAGAGAAGGACGTTAACACATATCGGTGCTCCAAAAACATTGACAAAAACACCAAATTTCTCATTCTAATTTAATTATTTTCTTTGCCTTTTTATGACTTTATTATTCTCTATAGAACTTGTCCAAAGGGGAAAAAAATATTAGAAAGAGTACCACAAGATCCTCTGGATACCCCACATCAAAAGTCTGAAATTCTACTTTTAACACTGGACATGACCATAATGTAACACCTTCCTAATACACAGAGCATTACAACTCCATGACCTCCCCACCGGACATGATGCATTTTGCAATTCTATTAGAACCTTTCAATAGAACCCTACAACCCAAAATATAACTAAGCTAAGTGGTTGGAGTGGAGTTGTTGGACTAGTGATCTGTGGTTTGCTGTAGTACGTGTGTGTGTTTATCTCCTGGTCCCTGTTCCCATTTAGTTTATTCCTCCCTGTCCCTATCCTCCTCCCTATTGATGGTTTGTGCTTTTGTATGATAGAGGTTTTCTGTTATCCCTGTTTTGTCTTTGTGACTTGTTTACACTGAATTTCTGTCCCATGCCTCATTGAGTGTGTTAGACCATGTTCACACTATGCGGTTTTTACTGCGGAACCGCGGCGATTTTGCCGCTGCGGGTCCGCAGCTGTTTTCCATGCAGGGTACAGTACAATGTTACCCTATGGAAAACAAAAACCGCAGTGCACATGATGCGGAAAAACACGAAAAAACCGCGCTGAATTGCTGCGGAAAAAAAAGAAGGACCATGTCACTTCTTTGTGCAGAATCGCAGCGATTCTGCACCCACAGAAATGCATTGATCCGCTTACTTCCCGCATGGGGCTGTGCCCACCATGCGGGAAGTAAGCGGATAATGTGCGGGTTATACCCGGGGTGGAGGAGAGGAGACTCTCCTCCAGGCCCCAGGAACCATATTTGTGTTAAAAAAAAAGAATTAAAATAAAAAATCATGTTATACTCACCTCTGAAGTCTCAGCGCTGCACGCGGCCGTCCAGTCTCAGGTTTGCTATGCGACCAGGACCTTCGGTGACGTCGCGGTCACATGACCGTGACGTCACCGAAGGTCCTGGTCGCACAGCATCTTTGGAACCGGACCGCCGCCTGCAGCGCCGAGGAGATCGGGACGTGAGAGGGTGAGTATATCATCATGATTTTATTATTTTTAACATTACTATTGATGCTGCATATTGCTGCATATGCAGCATCAATAGTAGGGGTAAATCCCGCAGCGGAACCCGCAGCGGAACCCGCAGGACAAACCGCGATAAATCTGCAGGGATAACCGCAGCGGGTTTGCCCTGCAGATTTATCAAATCCGCTGCGGGAGAACCCGCAGGACAGAACGCATAGTGTGCACATACCCTTAGGGTTTAACAGGTGCATAGCAAGGTCGCAGACATCTCTACCTTCAAAAGTATACCCAGGATAGAGCTAGTAAAGGTCCCAGTTCTAGGGACAGTTTGAGATCCCAATCCCTTACCAAAGACCATCACAGTGTGACATATATGTAGTACATAAATGAAAGGGGCCAAAAAAGGGGCTAAAGACTAAAATTAACCCTCCGCTGTAGTTCCAGATTATGTCACCTAGGGCAAAATAAAAGATAGGTATTTGTTTTCCTCTCTACAAGCTTTTGTCAATCACCAGTGGGTTCTTGTCTGCAGGTTGAAAAGGGAACAAACCATTGAGTTTCAACTTCATGGCCCTTATTTCCCTTTACGCCACCTGTTGAGGTCAGGAGTCCGCCATTCACATTAAACAGTCAGGTGAAACAGCTAATTTTGGTCATTTTGGCCTATTTTAATCCACTGTTTTTGGTACCCTTAAGATTGGACGGAACAAGTAGCGGCCAATATATTGTCAAAAGTGGCAGTTGGCATAGAAGGATGAAAGAACTTTCACAAGAATTAATGATCTATCATAATTCATATATCGACCATGTGACCCAAATGAGGGGACATTGAACATTTTAAAATTCTTTTCTGACTTTACTCGACTCCTAATATTATAATTCTTTGATAGAATTCACATTTTGGACATTGGTTGTGGTTGAAATATTTTATTATTTTCATCAGCAACATTCTAAGGCCGGCCTCATACGGTCCGTATTTTACGGCCGTAATACGCTCCAAAATTAGAAATACGGTGGTCCGTAAGAACTCCATAGGTAAGGTGTGGTCGCGTATTTTGCGCATGTAATGTTGCGTATGTAATCCGTATGCCCACCGTAATGCGTATTTTTCACGCAACCTGACAAAATGGACATATAACGGTTTTGGCGGATGAAATTGATTTAAATTACCCTCATCAACCCTATTTAAGGCCTCTACAACAGGTGGCTCACTCCCATATGGTCATTTTGTGGTTTTGCAACTGTTGGAGTGTTGTTGTAACATTTTGACCATGTCTGACCACCTGCAGTTCACCCCAACGCAGCGTCTTTTGTTTAACTGGCTATTGTCTCATCGGTTTGGGCACCCATACCCTGTGATTGTGGATCCGCGAAGGAGGAGCAGAAGAATGTGGGTGCATCCTCTTCTGACTAAACGCCTCACTAAAGGCCATTTTCATCGGCTATATACAGCTCTGCGGGAACATCCTGAAAAGTTTTATCTGTACTGTCGCATGTCTATACAAACCTTTGACAGATTGTTGGAGATATTACGCCCAGGAATAACATTTCAGGACACAAGGCTGCGCAAAGCCATCTCTGCTGAGGAGCGTCTTCTCCTCACGTTACGGTATGTATTCTCCATCCTCACATACTGTATGTTGATGATCTTTTTTATAAATGTTTCTTCTTTTTTAAATTTTTACCCATAATATGTGTACATTAAGGCCAAAGCAGATGTGACAACGTGACGTAACTGTTATATTTCAGCCCCTTAAGGCCATTTTTCCCATTTCAGTGTTAATTTAGTAGGCCACAAATGCAAATATGATTGTGCTTATTCATGTTTTGTGTGCACTCTTGAAACAAACCTAATTTATTGTGTTTGTTTTAGTTACAGATTTCTGTCCACTGGATTGTCCTTTGCGGGTCTCCACCTTGAATTTTTGATTGGCCACTCCACCATTTCTGGCATTGTGCGGTTAACCTGTCGCCAAATATGGGATAGACTTAAGGACCTTGTGATGCCTGAGCCCAAACAGGCTGATTGGCTCCAAATAGCCCGTGGGTTCAAGGTCAATTGTGACTTCCCAAACTGCATTGGAGCGGTGGATGGGAAACATATTAGGGTACGTAAGCCGCCGATCTCTGGCTCCCAATTCTACAACTATAAGCAGTTTTTCTCTGTAGTTCTGTTAGCTGTAGTTGACAGTAACTACAGGTTTATAATTGTAGACATTGGGGCCTATGGACGAACTGGAGACTCTAGGGTCTTCAATTCGTCTATAATGGGTCGGCGGCTACGTGAAAACCAGTTAGACCTCCCACCACCACAACAACTCCCAGGCTCCACTGCAGAAGCACTGCCTTTTTTTTTGTTGGAGATAAGGCCTTCCAACTCACCAGACACGTCATGAGGCCTTATCCCCGGCGCAACCTGGACCACCGTCGGAGGATATTTAATTTGCGCCTTTCTAGGGCGCGCAGACTGGTGGAGTGCGCCTTTGGTATTCTGGTGGCCAAATGGCGTGTCCTACAGACTGCCATGCAGCTCAGTGAGGCTACAGTCAATGAAGTAATCAAAGCATCTGTAATTTTGCACAACTATACCCGCATACATGATTGCTTCTCAGATGGTAATGATGAACACATGTTGCGTAGTGTCAGTAGTCCAACACCACATGGCCCACCTCCGCGCCGTCCCCTTTCTGGTATCAAAGTTAGGGATGTATTGACCAATTATTTTGTTTCTCCTCAGGGTTCTACTCCCTGGCAAGATTATGCTGTTTCTCAGTTGTGATTTTTGTTATTTTAAAGATATGTTTTTGTAATATATTATTATCAACCACTGAAAACGTACTGTGTGTGTTTTTTTCCTTAATTACCATATGTTTCTGTTTTCTGAATATGTGTGTGATGCAAAAATGATTAGTCTACAAACATCAATTGGCTTTTTTGTAAACTTTTTACTAACTTTGCAACCCTTTTTTTTTGGTTGTTAACCCCATATTTTTGCCATATGGTTTTGAGAAGCCTTTTTTATGGGTTGCTTTATACCAAGGATCCACAACAAAGTGGAAATGTTTTGAAAACACAACATTAACATGGTAGCCAGCTACCAAAACAAAACACAAAAAACAAAACTAAATTACAGATCCCTGTAAGTTGGTAGGGGAGATGTTGGCAGCTCTGGGTCCTGGTCTGGTGGCCTTTGTTGGGCCGATGGCAGTTCATCCTGTGAGGATGCAGTGGCTTGCGGCCCAGAATACTGGCCTTGTCCATATTGGCCAGATGTGTGTTGACCAAAAGCCATTTGGCTCTGGGCATCATGCTGAGGTACAGATTGCCTTGCATCATACCCCAACCCAAAATGGCCATGTTGTCCAAACCCAGGTTGGGACCAGCCAACATCACTGTGTCTGGAGAAGTGGCCATATTGGGATTGGGGGTTGAAGCCTGCCATTTGGTACTCTAATGGCCTTTGTAGATTTTGGGATGGGAGGGGTTGAAGGGGAGGCATACGTGGAGTAGGTGCAGCAAATCCTGATTGATTTGGCTCCTGTTGAGGGAATTGAAGGCGCAAGAGGTTTGTTTGGCCAAGCTGCCTTCGCTCCAGGTATTCAAAAACCTCATAGGGGTTATTTGGAGGGGTGCTTAAATCAATCAGGATTTGCATACACCCTCTCACACGTAGCCTCACCTCACGGGGAAGGGGTCTAAGGTATCGGGCAAGGCTGCGGGCAAAGGCCTCCTCGCCATCATCTGTGGCTGCCCTGGCCAAATAGTTGAGGACCCCAGCATCAACTTCACTTCTTCTGCCTTCAAGCTCTCTCCTTCGCCGGGATCTCCGTAAAGGCCCAGCTGCCTGTGGGGATGACACCAGTGGGCCTGTAGGGCTGCTGCTGTGCCCATGTTCCACAGGCCTTGGTACATGTGCTGCTGAGGGTGGTGGTGCAGCATCTTCATCACTTGCTGCTGCCTGCAGTGATGATGCTGCTGATGGGTCCTCAATGATGGATCCTGATGCAGCCACAGATGGTCCTGCAACCTCTTCCTCCACACTTACAGGATCAATGATAGGGTCTGATTCTGATCCGGTTTCCCTCTCTGTGAGGTTTGACTGTGTTCTGTAAAGAAAACAATAAAATAACATTTTTATTTTGACATTGTTTAATTAGACATCGGTGTGCAATATTAAAATAAAACAAACAAAAAAAAAAAAACACAACATCTCCTTCTCTACTCCCCTATTATCTCATATTCACACAAGAATATCCAAGATTTGTCTTGGAGAGCCCCACAAATGTAACAAACACTATCACGACACATCATAATGTGGCATACCATTTCAAGCTACACAAAAACCAGGCACAACCACCTCTTCAAACAATAAGATACCATGCCGTAACAACCCATACCACAAAACACTGCCTGAACATCTCTAAACTCGCATACTACATTCTCACCCATCCCTTGTTGAATCTTGGGATGCTTGGTGGCCAGGGTCCTCTCTCCTCCAGGACACTTTTGGAATTTATGCTTGTTTACATTATTGTTTGCACTATATTGACACATCCTTACATGGAACTTGCAATGTCATAACCCTAATCCACAAAAAAAAAATAATTTTAGTTTAATTACAAATGTCTAGAGTGGTTTGTACTTACTGCCTAAGATCCATACTGGCATCCAAAAAGGAAAGACGGTCGTAATATATATACTTCCTCTTCTTCAGTGGGGCTGCTGACCCACTCCTAGCCCGCTGCTGTCTTTCCCGCCGGTATTGGTCCCGGATGCTGCGCCATCTTGTCATAACATCATCCACTGCAATTACAAGGGCACAAATAATGTTCTATATCATTCTGAACATAGCTTAGTCCAGTTGTCAGACATATTTGTATTGTTAAAGCAAAAAGTGGCTATAGCACAATAATTTCCATGGTGAGTCAGATGATAAAGGGGTTACATGCAGAGGTCTATATATCGCCCACAGTTAAGAACTTGACAGTATCAGACTGGTAGAGAGAACCCTGTTCTTGCAAACATACATTAGGTAAGATATGCTAGGATAGGAAAGGAAAATGACTTGTGCTATAATGAGAATAATGCTCAAAAATATCTAAAAATAAGACAAGGGACAACAACCCTCTGGACGGAGTATGAGGCCAAGAAAAATAATTAGCAGGGCAAGATGAACATGAACTATGTCCAGAAACACTTTGGCATGTTACTCAGCTTTTGAAAATGACAAATAAGGCCATAAATGACATATAAAGATAAAAATGATTGCTCAAGTAATCATGTAGGGAAAGCATCTTTTAAAGTAAAATCTTGTGAATACATGAGTGTACTTACATAGACTTGTCTGCTCCGCACGTGGCCGTTGGGCATAATCAGGGAATAGTAGCCCACAGATGGCCCTCCAAGCTGCCTCTTTCCTGGCCCGGTTGGAGTAGTTGGGATCCCTCTGGTCCCATATTTCAGGCCTTTCTTGGACCAGGATGAGGAGCATATCAACATTGATGATGTTTGCCATGCTGCTTGGAACTCTGTGGAGGCGAGCACCAGACTTCTGGGATGTCTGTGTGGCTTTTTGAGCTAATTAGCATGTCTGAGCTTCCTGATTGAGGGCTTGGCTTAATTCCTTGCACCTGGCGATGTCTGGAGATGTCTGGCGTATTTTACGCAAGTCACACTGTTGGTCCATGTGTAATCCGTATATTTCTCGCCCCCATAGACTTTCATTGGCGATTTTTTTGCGCAATACGGTGACAAACGCAGCATGCTGCAATTTTCTACGGCCGTAGAAGACCGTATAATACGGAACCGTAAAATACGGCAGATAGAAGCTTGGCCATAGAGATGCATTGTACCGTGTGCAATCCGTATTTTCTGCACCTCTCTTACGTCCGTAAAACTCGCGAATGTGAAGCCGGCCTAATGTGTTTGGGCACCTTTATGAGATACGGGTTTACAACTTCCAGATCATGTAACATACTGTAACTGTCTTGCATTGCCAACTATGGTGGTGGCTTATCTCAAAAAAGAACAAAAGAATCAGGTGTTGAACGTCAACATGTAAGATCAGAAGTCATCTGTTGGGACAGTTCGGAGCCTACCATACACATGAGGTTCTGTCAAAATCTGTTGTTTCCCGCAACTTTGTTCTAATGTGTATGTGGACCTCAAGTGAAAAATCTCGCTATGTAGGGACCGTTCCTGACATGTGATATACATGTATGTAATGTGTCGGGTGAAGGTGTATGGAGTGGACCCTGGAATTAAGTCCTCAACAATCCCAGCAGGTGCCAGATATGTTATACAGCCAGCATTTGCCTTTAACAGCACAGATCAGATCTGGCTCCAGTCGCTGCTGTTTAGTGACTATGCAAAATGCCACCGTTCTCAATCTCTTATTCCAAAATCTTATTTATAAAAATATAAAATATTGTAATTAAAATAGTGTACAAAAAAATATGCATATAAATGTTTTAATTTTTTGGCTGTTGAGCAAGACCCAAAAATTCCTTGAATAGCAGTAAAAAAAAATTTATGTACGTGAAGATGGTACCAATTAAAATGACCATCTCCCCATGTAAGAAATAAGCCATAACACATAGCTACATTGTTGAAAAAAACGAAAAAGTTATGGCTCTCCGAAATGGCAAAACAAGCTAAATTTTCTTTACAAGATTCTGCAAATTTTTTTTTAAAGGTGATGTGTTATCAAGTCAAACGTGTCCATTTTTTTCTCTGATGTTATTCCTGATGCTCCCTTGATCCATTCACTTTTATCTTTTTATAAATCTGCCATGTGGTGCCACAGGTATGGACGTTTATATTTAGTGATCATTTTTTTAACAGCATTACTAAGAGGGCGCGGCTCCCAGATAAATTATGCAGAATAGCCTAAAGACACGCCCACCAAAGTCACACCCTCTAGAAAAGACCATAAAAATTACCACTAAGTAATATTTCTGGAACCGTATGGCGGATTTTAAAAAACAAAGAAGCAGAATACTAAGGACAGAGATCAATAGGAAAAAAATAGGAGAAAAAGCGACCACTTTTGAACTGTGACAGGTCCTTTGTAGTTACCACAGTACAAAAAACTATATAGGTTTGTTATCGCGAATTTGTAATGGCATAAAGATTCATGCTGGCAGGTCATTTTAATGCTCAAGAAACGGCGTAAAAATAAAACCTAGAATGCAATGGAAGAATAAATTTTTTCCCATTTTTCAGTAAATTATATGGTAAAATATGTGAAGCTGTTAAAAGAAGTAAGACGCTCATTTTGGGGGCAAAGCCAAGTATTTTTGCTGAATTTTTGGAACAGAAAAGTTATTGAGGAGTTTTGAGATTTGAAAGAGAACTTAAAGAGTTTCCACTCAGGTTCTCCTCCAAAAACTCATCGAAATTACAAGTGTGTACAAAATCATAGAGTGTGTTCGCACGGAACCTTTTTTTCTGAGATTTTGAAATGGAAACTGAGTTGAAACTCAAAATTTTGAGAAGATTTAAGTTTTTGAGGAGCATTTTGTAGAGTTTCCACTCATTTTCTGCCCCCCAAAAACTCATAGATAATATCAGTGTACACATATCCGTAGGGTGTGTTCACACTGAATATTTTTTCTGAGATTTTGAAATAGAAACTAAGTTGAAAATCAAAGCTTTTGAGATTTGAGTACGATTTTCTAGAGTTTCCACTCAGTTCCTGCTCCAAAAACTCATCGAAAATATCAGTGTGCACATAGATATTGCGTGTGTTCACGTTGAATCTTTTTTCTGAGTTTTTGAAGTGGAAACTGAGTTGAAACGCAAAGTTTCTGAGCAGTATTGAGCTTTAGAGGATTTTTTGAGTTTACACTTGGATTCTGCTCCAAAAACTCATCAAAAATTTCGGCGTGTACATAGCCATTGCATGTGTTCACCCTGAATTTTTTTTCTGAGTTTTTGAAGTGGAAACTGAGTTGAAGTTTTTTGAGGAGTTTTGAGCTTTAGAGGATTTTGTAGACTCTCCGATCAGTTTCTGCTCCAAAAAAACCCTTAAAGAAAACTCAGTGTGAACTGAGGCTGAACTGCTTCACCACACACAATTGTTAGACAGTTGTGGCGCTGTTTTTGAAAAAATCAACCATTTTAACCCCTTCAAACTCCAATATAACAAGCAAAAAAAAAAACCTTGACCAAAAAAGTTATATCATCCCATAATCATAACCTCCCCCCGTTCTTGCTACCTTCACATGTTTCCCCCCTCATCAATCTGTCATCTGCCTCCCCTCCAATTAGAGGCAGTGTAACACTATAAAAGAGCCGATTATCAACTTCAGATGGCGAATTTATCTTGCGGATTTCCAGTTGAGATTCTCTGAACTCTTTACAACTTCAAAAAAAAAAAAAAAAAAGTTTCCTCCCCAGAAGATGATGATTAAAAAAAACAACTTCATGGAAGAATCTATCATTACAATTATTCCTTTGAAAGTGTTTTATTTGCGGCAAGGAAAGCCATAAGAAGCGGGGGAGCTGGCGTTGTGAGCAGGATGGAGCAGAGCTTGGCTGGTTGAGTGACTACAGAGACGAGTGTGTCACAGTAAATAAGACCAAATGGGAAACATGTGGTTTGCACATCGAGAGCCTGGTAACCGGAGGCCTTGTCATCTGAATCCAGTTTACTCACTGTATATGGTGCGGTAATATTTTATGCCTTCTAATAAACCTAATATGTCTCTGTCTTTATGGGGTAAACATGTCATGACATACATGATATAGATATTCCGTCAGGTGAAAGCCACCAGTGGCGGATCGTGCCTGCGAGCGGGATGTCCGCAGGAGGGGAGCAGAAATCATAACATCTCAGTTTTTCAGGACCCGTCAAAATGTACAAAGCTTTTTAGAGGTGGCTACTGACTGCTTCATAGAGAAGGTGTAAGGGACATGTTAACTCCAGAGGGTTTGTGCCGTGAGCCGAAAAAACCATTAGTGGACTACAGGGCTTTTTTACGACCCAGGTATATAAATGGATGGAAGGAATTCTATCTTTTCAACATTGCAAAATTAAACCTGTGAAAAGAATTAATGACCTAACTACAGGACAGACTTACTCATCGGTGGGTGTCTGTCCACCGGGACCCACAACGAAAACATTTTTCTATCACCGATGGAGCCCTTTTATCTCTGTTACAGGATAGAGCGACAGGTCAGATGCTTGACCGCCGCCTCATTCATTGTTTAATGGGCTGCCTGAAAAATCCAAGAGCAGCCCCTTTGAGAATTAATGTGGCGGCAGTCGGTCATACACACAGGTATACAAGTTCCCAATTTTTCTGGTGGATGTGGTTCCCAGTGGTCAGGTACGGACTGGGACTGAAATTCAGCCCTGGCATTTGAAATCTCACAGGCCCATGCTGTCCCCATCCCCAAGCACCAGATGGGATATATTACTAATATTACCCTGGAGCGAGGAAAGGAAGATTTACTACAAGACCAATATTTCTGATGATACCCGTGGCCTGCTGGGGTAAGTGATGGAGTCAGAGACTTTGTGCTTCATCTCAACTCTTATAGTATGGATATCTTGAGAACACTGATTCTGTTAACAATGTAGCAGACAAGGCAGCCAATGACCAGACAGGCCCTTCTGGCATTTGCCAGAATTGCCAAATGGCCAGTCCGACCCTACCAGTGGTTGGACCTCCACCGATCAACAAATCATCGCCTATCCCACGGATAGGTGAAAAAACTTGGACAACTTGATTTTCTCCCACACTTCAAAGTCAAAGTAATAGAAAGTATAGATTGTGAGCATCAATGGGGTCAGTGATGATTTCTGTGAAGCCTACGGAATGTGATGGTGCTATTTAATTAAGCATAATAAATAAACCTGGTGCTCTTTTATCTTTTATTTCATCATGAATGGAGCTATGCGAGAGCGTGGTTTTTTTTTTTTTCGAGTCTGATATTTTTATTAACTCCATTTTGGGGTCCAGCAAATGTTATAATTGTTTCGTATTGCATCTCTTGAACAAAAAACAGCAAATTTTATTTTTTTCTTACAATTTTTACTTTATGGTTTAAATAAATTTATATTTTGATAGATCGGACTTTTAGGGACACGGCTTATTATTATTAGATTTTTTTAAAATGATTATTTCTCTTTCTTCTTTTTTTTCTTAATAATATACATTTTTTTATTTTAGCTTTGTTTTTTTAATCCCCTTAGGTTACTGGACTTGAACCTATGATTGTTTGACTGCTTGTACTATGTACTATACACTTGTATACTGTATGGTTGTAAATAATAAAAGTCTGTGATTGGGCTTTAGACGAATGACATGGAACACCAATGGCACCCTCTTATTTCAGACGGTCTGATGTGTGCCCCACCCGATTTGTTCCCTTAAATGCAGCTGGGTACATAAGTGGTTATGCAGCAATGATCAGACTCGGTTGTGGCTGTAGAACACAGCCTGCACCTGCCCTGTGTGGATGGCTCAGCTCCCGAGCCCGCTCCATACATCCGTACCCACTCCATGAAGGATACATACATTATGGAGCTGGAAGGGGTTAATAATGTGGCCTCTTTGTATATCCCATCTACACTCTTTGTTCTTTTTGCTGTATTACTGTTATTTTGAGAATTCATTGTCTTTCCATTTTCCGGTAATTTTTTTTTACCCCCAAATGAGGCAATCTAGAGAACTTGAACTTGATTTAACCGAATCCTCTGGATATGCTGATAAAATAAAGCATACACGTGAGTACAGACGCCATTCGCCATTAGTTTAATCCTTGTTCTTTCCAAAAATGTTTTAATACATGCCTTCCTCAAGGACGTAGAATTATCTGACCTTCATCGTGAGCTCAGCAATTTTCAATTGGAGCCGAAAGAAAAAGAAGGGGAGGGGTAAATATAATAAGTATATAATAAGTAAAAATAAAGAAAGTTCTAACAAAAATTACTGGAAGATGTGACATTAAGTCGTACAGAATAGTGGGGGATTATCACGGCTTATGAGAAGAAGGAATGAAATGATTGGTGGGGGAGATTTACAGCTTCAACAAGGGAGATTCTTATCCTCGTTAATTCTCCCGGGGAAGAGCCAATCATGAAAATATCTACAGCCTGACGCCATCTGGCCAGAGACTCAGCGAGCAGGAATCTGCTCAATAAACTTTATTATGTGTCCTAATATAGCCCAACTTAAATTACGGCACTGTCACCCCACCGAACATACTGTATGGTACGAGGAGAGGCATAAATTGTTTGATCAACAACTCTTCCTTAGTATCGGTCAGGATCCAAATTCAGCAGCTAAACCTAGTAGAGTTGAGCAACTTTATTACCCAGCAGCCATGGTGGTAGTCTACTGGTGGCTACCGGACTAGAACCCTACAAAATTCTTCCTTACTGCCAGCATCCCTGATGCCTTCTTGATTAATTGAGCCACAATGATACTAATCTGCTTTCAGATGACCCCAAAGATAAAAGTCCCTACATGAACAGTTTCCTGGAAAGTGGATTGTCCATCTGCCCAGTTGAATGGCCACCAAGGTCTCCCGATTTCAACCCCTTAGACTTTTATCTTTGGGGTCATCTGAAGGCAATTGTCTGTGCTTTGAAGATACGAGATGTGCAGCATCTGAAACAACGGATACTGGAAGTGTGTCAAGAGTGGGAGAAGAGGGTAGCATTGACAATCCAACACAATGGAGAGCACTTTGAGCACATTTTATAAGTGGTCATATACTTGTAAATAATAAAGTTACGTTAAAACCAAGCACACCATTGTTTTTCTTGTGAAATTCTCAATAAGTTTGATGTTTCACATGGCCCTTTTCCCATTGGAAAAAATAAAGTTGGATCCAAAATGGCTGACTTCAAAATGGCCGCCACGGTCACCACCAATCTTGAAAGTTTCCCCCCTCCCAGATACTAATGTGCCACAAACAGGAAGTTGATATCACCAACCATTCCCGTTTTATTTAGGTGTATCCATATAAATGGCCCACCCTGTATTTTCTGGGAGATGTCCAGACATTCCTGGTAATTTGGAAAGCATCTTTATTTCAGGGACGTAATTTACTCAATTGTTCAAACCACCTTTGGAGATACTGATATATTGATCTGAACTAATCACTGAAGCGTTATCGTGTTGCTGATCACTGACTTAAATTATACTAAAGGTAGTTAGGGGTTCCTTTTTGACCAAATGGAAATGGGGTACCAAGCCCTGCTACCTTCTAATATGGCTGTTTTTTTTTTTTGCAGCAGTCCGCAGTTTTTCTGGTAGCCTGGCAAACTTGTCCTTTTGGCTTTTTAACCCCACCACTCCAAAACCTTCCTGACCATGCCAATTTTTTTCAATTATGACCAGTGTCACTTTATGACTCTGGAACGCTTCCACATATCCAAGTGATTTTGAGATTTTTTTTATGGCATATTGTACTTCATGTTAGTGGTAAATTTATGAAGATATTTTTTATTTTTATTTTATTTGCGAAAATATCATAAATTTGGCAAAAATTTTGAAAATTTACCGCATCTACTTTACATCAGCATGATTTTTGAAACATAATTTTTTTTGTTAGGTTATTAGAAGGGTTAAAGAAGTTTATTAGCCATTTTTCATTTTTCCTACAAAATTTACTAAGCCCTTTTTTTTTAGGTACAAGATCATATTTGAGGTGACTATGAGGGACCAATGAGACAGAAAATACCCAAAAGTGTACTAAAAATGGCAACCCTCGATCTGCTCAAAACCACATTCAAGAAGTTTATTAACCCTTCAGGTGTTTCAAAGGAATTAATGGAATGTAAGAGGAAAAAATTAAAATGTAATATTTTCCTCTAAAAATGTTACTTTAGCCCAAAATTTGACATGTTCACAAGAGTAACAGGAGAAAATGGACCATGCAATTTGTTGTGCAATTTCTCCTAGGTATGCTGATACCCCATATGTGGGGGAATACTACTGTTTGGGCACACAGCAGGGCTCTAAAGGGAAGGAGCACCATTTGACATTTGGAACACAAAATTGACTGGAATCGATGGAGGACACTATGTCACCTTTGGAGAGCTCGTGATGTGCCTAAATGGTGGAAAACATCCGCAAGTGACACCATTTTGAAAACTAGACCCCTCAAGGAATTTATGGAGATGTGCGCTGAGCACTTTGAACCCCAGGTGCATCACAGAATTTTATAACACAATTTACATTTTTTCCCACAAAAATGAAAATGTTATTTTACCTCCAATTTTTTTTTTATTTTCTCAAGGGTAATAGGAAAAAAATGACCCCAAATTTGTTTTGCAATTTCTCCTGAGTACTCTGATTCTCCATATGTGGTGGGAAACTACTGTTTGGACGTACTGCTGAGCTCCAAAAGGAAAGAGTGACGCTTTGGAATGCAGCCTTTGATGGAATAATCTGCGGGCATCATGTCGTGTTTTGACAGATACTGATGTGACTAAACAGTAGACAACCCACAAGTATCCCTGCAGCGCCCCAGGGTCCTGGTCGTTGCAGTAATGTCATTCTTCCACCAGGGGGAGTGATGTTACATCTGATGGCAATAAAGGAGATCACCTTACCAGGTATCACAAACCACACAACACACTTCACACTCCAGTCCACCAGGGGGAGCTATGCTCCTATCTAGTAGGGCACTCCTCACAATTATGTAAAACTGGTGGTCTGGATAGGAAGTTAGTCAGAATCTGACTGGGCTTCACCCTGGGCAGCACATGTCAGGCAGACAGGGGGAAGGAGGAACATCAAACAGCTGCAGACAGAGAGGTCCCTGACAGGGGTGGGATCCTGTCAGAGGCCTAAATAGAGGGTTACGGAGCTGCGCCTGCCCCGACGTGTGGCAGCATCCTAAGAAAGGACATGAAGAGAATTGCGTTTCTGAGAGTGAGAAACGAAGTCATAGCACAAGGAGAGGAATTCAGAGGGAGTTCTGCCCTGCAACAGGCGCCTCCCTCTGAGGCGCAGAAGCTGGTAGCCAGAACACCGAGGGAGTAAGGAACTCTATGCTTTACTTCAGAGACTGGCAGGACAGTTAATTCCACGTTAGCTGCCCGACCTTACACCCAGGAGGCACGGTGGCAACTTGTGGGGGCTGGGGCGTCTCTAGGGTCCCTGTAAAAAACCTCAGGCCATCAGTCATACGGGTTTGTCCTATCCATACCATCTGGGGGACAGAGAGAGAGAGAAAGAGACATAACATTGAGAACACCAGCATCAGTTGTGAGGACCTCACCGAGAAGCTCAGCAGGGAGGTACTACAACACTCAGGCGCTAGAGGAAGGCTACTGATTTCCACCTGGATAAGGGGACTCTGCAGTTGCCTTCAGACCAGCCGGACTCTGCCTGCCCTGTGATCTGGTGCTCTGGACTGTGGACGCTGAAGCCTTCAGTAAAGGTAAAGAGACTGCAACTTGTGTCCTCGTTATTCACTGCACCTTACAACATCCACCATTCTCCATCTACACTCTGGGAAGCCCTGGGGATACACTTCATCTGTGGGAAGGTATACCATCTAGCTGCCATAACATCTCCCCAGCGGACCACTAAGCAGCGTCAGTCACCCTGACCGAATAACACAGGTGGCGTCACGAACATTTCCCCTTTAAAGACCTTTCCCCAATTTATCAACGGACGTTCCCCTAGGGCCACGGACGGGGTCAGCCACCGTGACATCCCCGGCGAGAACTGAAGGGCCCGGTACCGAGTAACCCCTAGCCCTTGGGGGCGATCCATCCCCATTTTGGAAACTACACCCCTCAAGGAATGTGTCTAGACATGTGGTGAACACCTCGAACCCATAGGTGCTTTCACAGAATTTTACAAAGTTGAACCATGAAAATTAAAACATTTTATCTCCCACTAAATATATGTTTTAGCCCCAATTTTTTCATTTTCACTAGGGTAGCAAAAGAAAATGGACCCCTAAATTTGTGGTGCAATTTCTTCTGAGTACGCACCCTATATGTGGTGGGAAACTACTTTTTGGACACACTGCTGAGCTCCAAAAGGAAGGAGTGACGTTTTAGAACGCAGACTTTGATGGAATAGTGTAGGGGCGCCATGTCACATTTGGAAAATCCCTGTTATGTCTAAAAAAGTGGAAACCCCCCCACAAGTGACCCCATTTTTGGAAACTACAAGAAATTACATAGAAGCATAGTTATAGTAGTGATAATAATGCTTTTGGTTTTACAGGTGTCTGAATTTTTTAATGTGGTGGTATATGTAAGTTGTGCGGGGTACATCAGAATATAAAATGGTGTTGTTAAAAGTTTGAAACCAAATTTTATGGAAGGGCGGTATGCTTTAACCCCTTACCGGCATCGGACGTACTATACCGTCCGATGCCGGCTCCCCTGCTTTGATGCAGGGCTCCGCGGTGAGCCCGCACCAAAGCCGGGACATGTCAGCTGTTTTGAACAGCTGACATGTGCCCGTAATAGGCGCGGGCAGAATCGCGATCTGCCCGCACCTATTAACTAGTTAAATGCCGCTGTCAAACGCAGACAGCGGCATTTAACTACCGCTTCCGGCCGGGCGGCCGGAAATGACGTCATCGCCGACCCCCGTCACATGTCCGGGGGTCGGCGATGCGTCTCCATTGTAGCCATAGAGGTCCTTGAGACCTCTATGGTTGCTGATTGCCCGTCGCTGTGAGCGCCACCCTGTGGTCGGCGCTCACAGCACACGTGCAATTCTGCTACATAGCAGCGATCAGCAGATCGCTGCTATGTAGCAGAGCCGATCGGCTTGTGCCTGCTTCTAGCCTCTCATGGAGGCTATTGAAGCATGGCAAAAGTTAAAAAAAAAAGTTTAAAAAAATGTGAAAAAAATAAAAAAAACATAAAAGTTTAAATCACCCCCCTTTCGCCCCAATCAAAATAAATCAATAAAAAAAATATCAAATCTACGCATATTTGGTATCGCCGCGCTCAGAATTGCCCGATCTATCAAATAAAAAAAAGTATTAACCTGATCGCTAAACAGCGTAGCGGGAAAAAAACTCGAAACGCCAGAATTACGTTTTTTTGGTCGCCGCGACATTGCATTAAAATGCAATAACGGGCGATCAAAAGAACGTATCTGCACCGAAATGCTATCATTAAAAACGTCATCTCGGCACGCAAAAAATAAGCCCTCAACCGACCCCAGATCACGAAAAATGGAGACGCTACGAGTATCGGAAAATGGCGCAATTTTTTTTTTTTTTTTTTTAGCAAAGTTTGGAATTTTTTTTCACCACTTAGATAAAAAATAACCTAGTCATGTTTGGTGTCTATGAACTCGTAATGACCTGGAGAATCATAATGGCAGGTCATTTTTAGCATTTAGTGAACCTAGCAAAAAAGCCAAACAAAAAACCAATGTGGGATTGCACTTTTTTTGCAATTTCACCGCACTTGGAATTTTTTTCCCGTTTTCTAGTACACGACATGCTAAAACCAATGATGTCGTTCAAAAGTACAACTCGTCCCGCAAAAAATAAGCCCTCACATGGCCAAATTGACGGAAAAATAAAAAAGTTATGGCTCTGGGAAGGAGGGGAGCGAAAAACAAACACGGAAAAACGAAAAATCCCCTGGTCATGAAGGGGTTAAAGCAATTCTTTATGCAAAGGCCAAGTTTCTGAGGACAGGTTTCACAATGGTAAATTGTGTCTTATTCACCTCTTGGAGCAAACTTTGCATCTTTTTGTGTTATTCCCTACCTTGCAGTTTGGGGAACCTCACCAGGAAAATTTTGACATGGTAAAATATGGGCACTGTTAGTTTCAGAAGTACTAGAGCCCTCGCCTTCCTGACTGCCAAACATTAGGGCCTTGACGACTACTTCCTGAAACTGAAGGAAGCTCCCCATATTGCCTGCACATCGAAAAAGTACAAAATCATTGTACATTGCCATCTGTACAATGTGCACGGCCAATTTTTTGTACCATACTTTTGTTTTTCCACGGTGCTGTATGGTTTGAGGAACTGTTCTGAAAGATCTACACTCCCAATCCAGTAAACAGTATGAGCCCCATATAGCCTTTGTATATATATATTGTGAGCCCCACATAGCCTCTGTATGTACAGTATGAGCCCCACATAATCTCCATATATACAGTGTGAGCCCCATATAGCCTCCCATATATACACTATGAGCCCCACATAGCCTCCCATATACATAGTGTGAGCCCCACATAGCCTCCCATATATACAGTGTGAGCCCCACATAGCCAGCAATGTGTACAGTATGAGCTCCACATAGCCTGCGATATGAGCCCCATAAAGCCTCCCATATATACAGTGGGAGCCCCACATAGCCAGCAATGTGTACAGTATGAGCTCCACATAGCCTGCCATATGAGCCCCACATAGCCTCCCATATATACAGTGTGAGCCCCACATAGCCTGCCATATATACAGTGTGAGCCCCACATAGCCTCCCATGTATACAGTGTGAGCCCCACATAGCCTGCCATATGTACAGTATGAGCCCCACATAGCCTGCCTTATGAGCCCCACATTGCCTCCCATATATACAGTGTGAGCCCCACATAGCCTGCCATATATACAGTGTGAGCCCCATATAGCCTCTCATATATACAGTGTGAGCCCCACATAGCCTGCCATATATACAGTGTGAGCCCCACATAGCCTCCCATATATACAGTGTGAGCCCCACATAGCCTGCCATATATACAGTGTGAGCCCCACATTGCCTCCCATATATACAGTGTGAGCCCCACATAGCCAGCCATGTGTACAGTATGAGCCCCACATAGCCTGCTATATGAGCCCCACAAAGCCTCCCATATATACAGTGGGAGCCCCACATAGCCAGCCATGTGTAAAGTATGAGCCCCACATAGCCTCCATATATACACTGTGAGCCCCACATATCCTCCAGTATATATATTGTGAGCCCCACATAGCCTCTGTATATACAGTGTGAGCCCCACATAGCCTCTGTATATACAGTGTGAGCCCCACATAGCCTCTGTATATACAGTGTGAGCCCCACATAGCCTCTGTATATACAGTGTGAGCCCCACATAGCCTCTGTATATACAGTGTGAGCACTTTATAATGTTTTGTAACCCCTTTGATTTGAATATCATCTAAGCCTGTACTGCTCCTCTATCCCACATGTATGAAAATAGCTATAGAGATTGGAATTGCACCCAGTTTCTGGTTTCTAAGGAGGCCCAACTGCTATGGTTTCCAATACTTCCAAATACATCATGGTCATTGCTCCAAAAAATTCTGGAGAGCTCTGGGGAAAAAAAAGAAGAGTCAGACCTCTAGGTCTTCTAGAAGACTATGAAAATGTCTTGGAGCTGCGGAGACACCATCATGTGTTTCTCAACACAGGCAGTGAATAGCCAGGCCTTTCCCCGGGAAGGAACAACCAAGGGAAGGGCAGCATCCAATAAAGGAAAACATCCAATAAAGGAAAACCACCTATGCCAAGCATGGTATCCATCCACAGACAGCTGTTTTGGGGTTTTTGCCCCTCATCAGTGTGGAGTAGGAAACTGGCTATCAGGAGCAGTGCCTAGTAGAAAGTCTATAAAGGCACGGATGATTGACCTCGTGGAGACCAAAACATCCAACACCACGGAGACACCATCACGTGTTTCTCAACGCAGTGATCCAGAACACTGCCCCCAAATCACTGCGTTGAGAAACACGTGATGGTGTCTCCGTGGTGTTGGATGTTTTGGTCTCCACGAGGTCAATCATCCGTGCCTTTATAGACTTTCTACTAGGCACTACTCCTGATAGCCAGTTTCCTACTCCACACTGATGAGGGGCAAAAACCCTGAAACAGCTGTCTGTGGATGGATACCATGCTTGGCATAGGTGGTTTTCCTTTATTGGATGTTTTCCTTTATTGGATGCTGCCCTTCCCTTGGTTGTTCCTTCCCGGGGAAAGGCCTGGCTATTCACTGCCTGCGTTGAGAAACACGTGATGGTGTCTCTGCAGCTCCTCTACTTGCATTTGCATATTTGGGGGCAGTGTTCTGGATCACTGCATTGAGAAACACGTGATGGTGTCTCCGTGGTGTTGGATGTTTTGGTCTCCACGAGGTCAATCATCCGTGCCTTTATATGAAAATGTCTTGGTCACAGAAGCCTCCTGGAACCTCCCAAAAAGCAGAGAAAGTTTCTGATATGTCTTAGAAACCTGAGACATATCAGAATTCTGGGAAAGCAGGTATTTTGTAGCACGAACAGGTGGCGTGGTGTAGCTGGGTGGACTGTAAGTGTATCAGTGGCAGAAGAGGTGGGCCTATCAATGCAGCAGAGTAACCCAGTGAAGAAGCATAGGTGTGCAATAATGTCCGTTGCAGAACTGGCACAACAATATACAGTTAGGGCCAGAAATATTTGGACAGTGACACAAGTTTTGTTATTTTAGCTGTTTACAAAAACATGTTCAGAAATACAATTATATATATAATATGGGCTGAAAGTGCACACTCCCAGCTGCAATATGATAGTTTCCACATCCAAATCGGAGAAAGGGTTTAGGAATCATAGCTCTGTAATGCATAGCGTCCTCTTTTTCAAGAGACCAAAAGTAATTGGACAATGGACTCTAAGGGCTGCAATTAACTCTGAAGGCGTCTCCCTCGTTAACCTGTAATCAATGAAGTAGTTAAAAGGTCAGGGGTGGATTTCAGGTGTGTGGTTTTGCATTTGGAAGCTGTTGCTGTGAGCAGACAACATGCGGTCAAAGGAACTCTCAATTGAGGTGAAGCAGAACATCCTGAGGCTGAAAAAAAAGAAAAAATCCATCAGAGAGATAGCAGACATGCTTGGAGTAGCAAAATCAACAGTTGGGTACATTCTGAGAAAAAAGGAATTGACTGGTGAGCTTGGGAACTCAAAAAGGCCTGGGCGTCCACGGATGACAACAGTGGTGGATGATCGCCGCATACTTAATTTGGTGAAGAAGAACCCGTTCACAACATCAACTGAAGTCCAGAACACTCTCAGTGAAGTAGGTGTATCTGTCTCTAAGTCAACAGTAAAGAGAAGACTCCATGACAGTAAATACAAAGGGTTCACATCTAGATGCAAACCATTCATCAATACCAAAAATAGACAGGCCAGAGTTAAATTTGCAGAAAAACACCTCAAGAAGCCAGCTCAGTTCTGGAAAAGTATTCTATGGACAGATGAGACAAAGATCAACCTGTACCAGAATGATGGGAAGAAAAAAGTTTGGAGAAGAAAGGGAACGGCACATGATCCAAGGCACACCACATCCTCTGTAAAACATGGTGGAGGCAACGTGATGGCATAGGCATGCATGGCTTTCAATGGCACTGGGTCACTTGTGTTTATTGATGACATAAGAGCAGACAAGAGTAGCCGGATGAATTCTGAAGTGTACCGGGATATACTTTCAGCCCAGATTCAGCCAAATGCTGCAAAGTTGATTGGACGGCGCTTCATAGTACAGATGGACAATGACCCCAAGCATACAGCCAAAGCTACCCAGGAGTTCATGAGTGCCAAAAAGTGGAACATTCTGCAATGGCCAAGTCAATCTCCAGATCTAAACCCAATTGAGCATGCATTTCACTTGCTCAAATCCAGACTTAAGACGGAAAGACCCACAAACAAGCAAGACCTGAAGGCTGCGGCTGTAAAGGCCTGGCAAAGCATTTAGAAGGAGGAAACCCAGCGTTTGGTGATGTCCATGGGTTCCAGACTTAAGGCAGTGATTGCCTCCAAAGGATTTGCAACAAAATATTGAAAATAAAAATATTTTGTTTGGGTTATGTTTATTTGTCCAATTACTTTTGACCTCCTAAAATGTGGAGTGTTTGTAAAGAAATGTGTACAATTCCTACATTTTCTATCAGATATTTTTGTTCAACCCTTCAAATTAAACGTTACAATCTGCACTTGAATTCTGTTGTAGAGGTTTCATTTCAAATCCAATGTGGTGGCATGCAGAGCCCAACTCGCGAAAATTGTGTCACTATCCAAATATTTCTGGCCCTAACTGTAGCAGAGCTGAACCGAGATGCAGAGATGCAGAGGAGTTAACCTTGTGGCAAGGCACAGGTGTAGCAAACCTGGATCTACTATAATTTCCAAAAACAGAACCAGCACAGCCTCATAGCAGAGTTCAATATCAGTAGTGACCCACCACTGTATTGAAATTAACCCAGCGGCAAGACAGAGCTGTCTTTGCAATAATGTCTAATAAACTTTGCTGAAACAGAGAAGTGGCGCCTAGTCCTAAGCGGCAGTGTGAAGAAGTCTACTAACCAAACTTTCAACGGAATCCTTAAGAAAGATGTAGTGTCGAGCACTGGATCCAGGAGAGGTGAGTAACAGTTTCCTGAGCACTGGATCCAGGAGAGGTGAGTAACAGTTTCCTGAGCACTGGATCCAGGAGAGGTGAGTAACAGTTTCCTGAGCACTGGATCCAGGAGAGGTGAGTAACAGTTTCCTGAGCACTGGATCCAGGAGAGGTGAGTAACAGTTTCCTGAGCACTGGATGCAGTAGAGATGAGTAACGGTTTCCTGAGCACTGGATCCAGGAGAGGTGAGTAACAGTTTCCTGAGCACTGGATCCAGGAGAGGTGAGTAACAGTTTCCTGAGCACTGGATGCAGGAGAGATGAGTAACAGTTTCCTGAGCACTGGATGCAGGAGAGGTGAGTAACAGTTTCCTGAGCACTGGATGCAGTAGAGATGAGTAACGGTTTCCTGAGCACTGGATCCAGGAGAGGTGAGTAACAGTTTCCTGAGCACTGGATGCAGGAGAGATGAGTAACAGTTTCCTGAGCACTGGATGCAGGAGAGGTGAGTAACAGTTTCCTGTACATGGAGGGTGCATAGAAAGGTGTGGTGACCTGTAAAAAGGGAGCATAGCAATGATTACACTTAACCCTCTACAATTTTACACCTTCGCGAAAGTCATCACTAAAAGTTAGCAAGTATTTACTTGGGCGATAGTCACACCCAGCCTCAGCTCGAGAATTGTAGAGTAAAGCTAACCAAAACAACATGGACCCTTCGTCCCAGTGATCTTTGCCATCGATCTAAGTGTTCGACAGTTTCACTGTGATTTCGTAGCTATAGCATTCGCCCACCAGCCTTACCCTAAAGTATTCCAGCAGTGTTTGGCATGAATCTCAAGAATTGTTTTTTTCTAAATCATGGCTTACACATCCGGTTATACATGTTCTTTTTGGCATTTTTGCTGCATAATTTGTGCCTTCACAATCAAAGATAATCTCAAAGATCGATGACAAGATGTTAAACGTATAGTGCCAAACTTGAGGCTGGGAACCTTACGTAAGACCGAACTCTTTTCCTTTCCCAATGGCAGATGAAGGAAAACACATCAGTCGGAAAAGAGCAACATTTTTTTTTAACAAAACATCAATTACTCCGAGTAGTTGGCGCCTTTGTGAAGTGCGACAAGTATTTCAATTGAATTCTCAGTTGCGCATCCAGGGATCAGTCAAAATGTGGAACTGATGCTTAGATTATTAGATGTGGTTAATATTTCAAAGTGTTACGTAACAATACCACCCTCATATTGATGGTTTAGGAAAAAAAAGAAACCCCCCGCCCCCTTCTTTTCTTTTTGGCATCCAAACAAGTGTGTTTGTTTTCTCTCAATGGTCTGGCTTTCATTACTTGTGCTCTGCGTGGCTTCACGCTCACGACTGTTGCTGTTTAGCGCCTTTATTAGTACTTTATTAAAGTCATTATTTATAGAATTGCTACCCAGAAGTTTTTAGAAAGTGTTGTGAGGGATTGTACATTTTTGGACGGCTTAAAAATAGTCCAGTTTGAAACTGCTGCCCATGGAAATAAATTAGAAGTTAAATAAGGCTGTTAATGATTCATTTTTTTTAATTAAACACAAACTGTAGAGAATATTTATTAAAATTGTCACCAGTTAATCTCTTCTGCCTGGATGTGATCACCAGAGACATAAATATAACTAATACAAAGTTACGATCAACATAAATTTAACAACATTAAATTTGAAGAGATTGTACGCTTTTGGGAATGGGACAGGAGAGTGGACACATTATTTGGCTGCGGCACACAGGAGTGTCTTGGTGCAGGTTTACTCCAAAAAATTGCTTGAAATATGTTTGAAAGACTCTTCCTCTTAATTTCTATTGTAAAACCAGTTTGCTGTTCATACATTCAGCGTTTTGTGCAGTTTTTATCCACTTCAGGTTTTCAAAACGTCAGTTCTAGAAGCACCTGCTGTGACTTAATTAAAAAGAGGTACACTCTTGGCATTCTCTTGATGAGCTTCAAGAGGTAGTCACCGGAAATGGTCCTCCAAAAATCTTCCCAGAGATGCTTAGCACTTGTTGGCCCTTTTGTCTTCACTCTGCGGTCCAGCTCACCCCAAACCATCTCGATTGAGTTCAGGTCTGGTGACTGTGGAGGCCAGGCCATCTGGCGTAGCACCCCATCACTCTCCTTCTTGGTCAAATAGCCCTTACACAGCCTGGAGGTGTGTTTGCAGTCATTGTACTGTTGAAAAATAAATGATGGTCCAACTAAACGCAAAGCGGATGGAATAGCATGCCGCTGCAAGATGATGTGGTAGCCATGATGGTTCAGTATGCCTTCAATTTTGAATAAATCCTCAACAGTGTCACCAGCAAAGCACCCCCACACCATCACACCTCCTCCTCCATGCTTCACGGTGGGAACCAGGCATGTAGAGTCCATTCGTTCACCTTTTCTGCATCACACAAAGACACGAGGGTTGGAACCAAAGATCTCAAATTTGGACTCATCAGACCAAAGCACAGATTTCCACTGGTCTAATGTCCATTCCTTCTGTTCTTTAGCTCAAATAAAGTTTCTTCTGCTTGTTGCCTGTCCTTGGCAGTGGTTTCCTAGCAGCTATTTTACCATGAAGGCCTGCTGCACAAAGTCTCCTCTTAACAGTTCTTGTAGAGATGTGTCTGCTACTAGAACTCTGTGTGGCATTGACCTGGTCTCTAATCTGAGCTGCTGTTAACCTGCGATTTCTGAGGCTGGTGACTCGGATAAACTTATCTTCAGAAGCAGAGGTGACTCTTGGTCTTCCTTTCTGGGGCGGTCCTCATGTGAGCCAGTTTCTTTGTAGCACTTGATGGTTTTTGCCACTGCACTTAGGGACACTTTCAAAGTTTTCTCTATTTTTCAGACTGACTGACCTTCATTTCTTGAAGTAATGATGGACACTCGTTTTTCTTTATTTAGCTGCTTTTTTCTGGCCATAATACAAATTCTAACAGTCTATTCAGTAGGACTATCAGCTGTGTATCCACCAGACTTCCGCACAACACAACTGATGGTCCCAATCCCATTTATAAGGCAAGAAATCCCACTTATTAAACCTGACAGGGCACTCCTGTGAAGTGAAAACCATTCCTGGTGACTACCTCTTGAAGCTCATCAAGAGAATGCCAAGAGTGTGCAAAGCAGTCATCAAAGCAAAAGGTGGCTACTTTGAAGAACCTAGAATATAAGACATAATTTCAGTTGTTTCACACTTTTTTGTTAAGTATATAATTCCACATGTGTTAATTCATAGTTTTGATGCCTTCAGTGTGAATGTACAATTTTCATAGTAATGAAAATGCAGAAAAATCTTTAAATGAGAAGGTGTGTCCAAACATTTGGTCTGTACTGTATATGTTTATTATCTACCAGGCATTTATCTGATATGATTGACATTTTTGTATCTTTATTATGGCTCTCATGTATGTCCATATGTGTGCTTGCTGTTTAATGTTCACAGTGGTGCCATTCTTTTGCAGGGTTTAACAGGGTCAGTGAGGGTGAGCCAATGTTGCCACTTCATTCCTTCGGGTGCAAACCTGCGTGGTAAGATAGGGAAACTGTTAGACCTGAATTAGGGTTAACCTCTGTGTAAAAGCACCCTTTTTAATATTGGTTGATTAAAGTTTGTGTAAATAGTAGGAGGGTCTTTTTTTAGAGTGTTTTGAATGATTTGGGACTTAAGTAGATATCAGAATTTTGGTTTGAATGATTTGGGACTTAAGTAGATATCAACATTTTTGTGTTTTTTGCATATTGAGATGACAAACCTTGTCGCTCTACAACCACTTCTACAGGAGTGGTTGTAGCCAGAGTCTTACACCTCAGCCCAGATGGTTGAGTGTATTGTTATGGACAAATTTATCCAATCTCTTCCTAGGCCGATGAAGACCTGGGTTGCCCAGGGAGACCCCGGGAATGAGGATGACCTCGTTGGCCTAGTGGAAAGGTACCAGGCAGTCGAGAAGTCCTCAAAGACACCGGGTGCTGTCACATCCCCTTACTGGGGTTCCCAGAAGGAGCCTGACACTTAATAGAAGGTGAATAGAGCCACAATTGGAGGAGTCTGAGGTCTCAAGGGGTAACTTGTAAGGACTTAATTTGTTAGAGGTGTCACGGTCCTGGGCACATAGCCATCGGTAGTCCTATGTCCACTGAACAGATGGACTGCAGCATCGTGAGGCGGTATTTGTATTATGCCTATCTGGCCTGCAGCTTGGACTATCAGGGGCCTCAGGCATGTCCCATGACAATTAATGGAGTACCAGAGTCTGGACTCTTGAGCCTGGTAACCCTGTTAAGGGCCACACTCCCGCACCAGTTGATCCCCTGGAAGCTTATGTGCGTCCACTGTATTCATGGGGACTAGGACCAAAGACTACCCTGTTGTCAGAGTGACTATAGAAATGAACTATGGCACGGAGTTAAATGAGGTTGGAGCAGTTAGAGACCTGCTACTCCCAGTTGTAATAGAGCGGGACTTTAGCTTATTCTGAGACATGGCAAAATGCAGTGATGCCAGTCGGTTAGACCATGAAGGATCCCCATAGCAGGCAGATGAGACCCAGGCAAGAGTCTACAATTAGTTGCAAGGCTAAGACAGAGATCGGGTGCTGATTCCCTCTGTCGAAAGTACATTTCTGACCAAATGACAGGGACCAAACATGGTGGTCAAAATGCTGGTTGACATCAATTACAAGGTCCACCAGCCAGGGAGAAGAAAATCCTACCAGATGTACCACGTCAACCTGCTTAAGCCATGACAAGACAGGGAACCGGTGGAAGCAAAGTGTCTATAGGTAGATTCTGAAGCCAAGGTTGAGGATGTTACCATGGCAGAGACACTATCACCGGCTCACAAACAATAGTCCCTAGAACTGCTTCAGCGAAGTCGAGACCTGTTTTCAGACTTGCCGAGATATATGCAGGTCGTCAAACATGGAATCCTGATGGAACCGTATGTTTGGGTAAACCTAAAGGCATATTGAATTCCCGAAGCCCGCCACAAAGTGATTTTGAAGGGGCTGAAGAGAATGTGGAGCCTGGGTATCATTGAGGAGTCAAATAGCATCTGGTCCAGTCCCATCGTTTTTGTTCTGAAGCCCGATGGAGAATGGTGCTTTTGTACTGATTATAGGAAGTTGAATGAGGTTTTCAAGTTTGATTCTTATCTGATGCCCTGTGTCGATGAACTCATTGAGAGGCTAGGATCAGCCAGATACATCAACACCCTTGACTTAACGGAAGGGTAGTGGCAAATTCCCATGTCTCAAAGTGCCAAGGATATGCTGGCCTTCTGTACAACTGCTTCCAATACACCAGAATGCTTTCCGGGCTGCTTGGAGCCCCAGCCACCTTTCAGAGGGACATGGACCAGATCACAGCCCATCACAAGAAGTATGCTGCAGCTAACCTGGATGATATTGTGATCTTCAGACTAGATTGGGAAAAGCATCGGCAAAAGGTTTAGGCAGTACTTAATGCTCCGAGGAAGGTGGGATTTACCATAGTCCAAAGAAGTGCACCATGGAGAAGGAGAAGGCAACATACTTAGGCTATATCGTTCAAATGGGTGAAATAAAGCGGCAAGTGAACAAAGTAGAGGCAATCCATAATTTGAAAAAAATGGAGAAATAGGAGCATATAGTCAATTGTAAAAATGACCAACTTTTATTTATACAAAACCTTTAAAAGAGAGGTATAGGACATGAATATAAATACATAGTAGTATCACCACAATACAGCATGAAAAAGGGGAAGGAGAAAACCCCCATCCCACCCCCCAAAAACAATGGAGTGAACAGATGGACGTAATGAACATCAGGGGGGCACCTGCACAGGTGACCGTGCAACAGCACTAATTGAATAGGAGCAACGGACACACAGACCGAGAGCAAAAAATGCTTAGACAGATGGGTGGCATTAAATGTAAAGGGCTAGATGAAACGTCTATACCACCACTTATGGACCCCGCCACATCACACCATGTCATATATAAAAAGTAAAAAAGATAGTACTGTGTGACCAAGAGCCACCGTTATCTCTGGCACCCATAAAAGATACACAGCCAGAGTGTAGCACGGCCGAAAAAGACGGCCTATTGTAGGCGCAAGTATTGAAAAGACGCCCGGTGCTCACCTAGTGTCCGTAAGGGGAGGAGGATGAGGGGGTCCCGCCGGTGTAGACGCCCCGACGCGCGTTTCGCGGCGTAAACACGCCGCTTCCTCAAGGGGAAGCATAATTTGTAGAAACTGATCTCCAAGAAACAGGTTACTGAATTTCTGTGAATTGTGGGATACTATTGGCGATTCATCCCAAATTTCACCTTAATAGCTGCACTCCTGACCGACCTCCTTAAGGACACAAAGACGTCGACGGTCAACTGGTCTTCTGAAGCGTAGATGGCTTTCCCAGAGTTGAAGCGCGCCCTGTGTAAACAGCCTGTCTTGGTCGCACCTGACTTCAGTAAGGAATTTGTGATCCAGACAGATGCTTCAGAGTTCAGTTTGGGAGCCCTGTTGTCCCAGGAAACAAATGGTGCGGAATATTCAATCCTAAGTAAGTGTCCTAAGAGTAAGAAACTCTCATCCTGTGAAAAAATTATGCTTTCATAGAAAAAGAATGCTTGGACATTAAATGGGCACATGACCCTTTGAGGTATTACCTGCTAGGCCGAAAGTTCAGGAAGAAGAGGAGCAATGCCCGGGTGACTAGGTTGTTTCTAGCACTCCAAGACTTCAGCTTCCATGTGGAACATAGACCCAGGAAACTAAACAGTAACGCAGATACCCTGTCTAGACTTCCCTGTTTAGTGACTGAAGGTGCTAAAATGCCCAGCTTTGGGCAGAGGGAGGAGAACTCTATGAGAAGGTCACTGGTAAAATCCTGGAGGGGATATATGTGTCACTGAAGATGTTAGCCTCAGTGATATGAACCTGGAAAAATGCTTCAGCATATTATGTGCTGAGAGGGATTAACCGACCATATTAAGGGGTGGGTTTTTATGAACAGCTGAAGTGTGGGTGGGAGGCTGTGCACAATATCTCCATCCCAGGATGTGCTCCAAAAGGTAAATGTGAAGCCCTTGGACTCATTCAGTGTTTGGTGTGTCTAGAAATCTCCAGAGCTGTGCTCATGTTAAACAAAACTGAACTTTGTATTGTTCCCCTGAGCGGGTGGATTCCCGAAGCTACACAGACCGTGTTTGTTTTCCTAATTTTGGACTGGTTTATGCAGTATGTTTTTAATAAACCAGTTGAAAACTAAAACAGAAAGTGTTCCCGTAACTACCTCTTTTTGGAGCCGAGTGAGTCGATGTACCACAATGTGTAAACAGATGACAACCAACAGCCTATTTGAAAACACACTGCCCTGACGTAAGTTTTATCATTTTTACAATGTAATAATGGTCTAAAATCTATCTCTTTTGGAAGGGAAATAGCCTGCCATGCGGACAAGAGGTGGTCAAAAACAGTTGCGCAAAAAAAATATAGTTTGCGACACACAGTCAGAAAGTTGCAGTGAAATGTCTGGATATTATTACATTTTTTATAGTAATTTTTGAACACATTTATTTCTTACTTTCTAATTAAGGAATGAACAAAAAATGGTAGGTACATAGCCAAATACAGCAGCAGCAAGAGGCCGCTGTATTGGTGTGGCATGTACGGATGTCAAATTAGATTAATATAACAGGTATGCAAAAAATCAGTTCGATAATTTGTGACATGCACACTTTGTCTGGCTCACTTCTGTGTGAAGAATGAAAAGAAAGTGGTCAGACACTGATAGCAAAACAAATTGTGAGGATTCTGTGAGCATCATACCTGGACACCATGATTAATATCAACCAAGAAACTAAATGCATATTAACAGAAATCTGGAAAAAGCGGACACGTATATATAATATACTCCCCCAGACTCTATATAATCGCTCCAAATATCAGATATGAGAAAGAAGGAGAAGCGGGAGCATATAGTCAATATGTAAAACGAACAATCTTTATTTATACAAGAAAATTTAAAAGAGTATAGGACATAAATATGCGTAATAATATTACCATGACATAACATAGATAGGGGAAAAGAACCCCACATCCCGCCACCCCGACGTAAAGTAAATCAGATGGTCGTAATATGACACCAGGAGGGCACCTATGCGAGTGGCCACATAACGACACCAGACAAGTAGGCACCAAAAAGCACACTGGCAGGAAGCAGAAATATCTACAACGATGCTAGCACTAGGCTAACAAGTGACAACCTGTGTGCGGGGCTAGAAAAAATGTCTATGCTAGCACTCATGAGCCCTGCCACGCAAAAAGACATAACACATCTAGAGCAAGTAATACGGTAATATAGCGTGACAGGAAACCACCACTATACATGGCACTAAAATAGGGGTGCATAGCCAGCGTGCAGGGATGACCAAAGAACGGCAATAGTGCCGACAGTGAAAGGACACGCCAGGCGCTCACCTGATATCCGTGGGGGGAGAGAGATGCAGGGGTCCCTCCGGTAGAAACGCCCCGACGCGCGTTTCGCGGCGAAAACACGCCGCTTTCTCAAGGGGAGTGTATAGTATGGAGGAGCAGGACCTGCCTATAACCTCCCCGACCCTAGTCACCTGTTGGATCTCAGCCATTCCGAGCGGCGCTAGCGGCGCATGCGCGCTGCGGCGGGTAAACCCGGCAGGAGGACCTGGCGCCCCGCCCAGCATGGAGATCAGGTGAAAACACCCGAGGCAGCACACCGGACAGAGAGGACGCCGGCCCTCATACCAAAGCCGCCCACAAGCAGGGCGATGCGCACGGCCGCAGGGAGGCGTGCCCACCAAAGATAAAGAAGAAAAAGTATGGGGGACAACAGAGAATAAGGTGAACTTAAGTAAACAACACCCCTCACAAATGCATACACACATCCCATCGCAATATGTACACAGTTATAAAAATACATCACAGTACATACAGGATATGCAATACAAATCCGATCCACCATGAAACCAGGGCAATATCAATTGTGCTGCATATACTCCGTGGACTCCGTAAATAATATAGATGGTGATCAGATGACTTGCAGTCCATGCAGATAGCGAAGCTAGATGTCAACTGATGACGTGTATAGAGGGATGAACATGACCCAGAGCCGGGGAAGCCATAGACAGGGCTCACATAAAGTGGGTTACTGAATAAGAAAAAAGAAATAAAAATGCATTAAAAACATGTTAAAACCAAAGAGAGAAAAAAACACCGGTGGAACTCAAAACATACATGATGGAAAACACCAGGAGAAAATCTCATGGAGCTAGAGATAGGGAGCAAAACTAAGGGACTCATTGAGACCCTTAGGGGTCACAGTGTCGAGTACAACAATCCACTTAGTCTTGATCTGTGCCAGTCTTTTCTTGTTGTCCCCACCTCTGACTCCCAAATGGAGTACATCAATCCCCCGCACCACAAGTAATTTCTCGTTGCAATTATGGTGGGGGGATAGTTTTAAGATTCGCCGATGCAGACACCGTCCTGGCCGCACCAATGTCCCGCACATGCTCCCGTATGCGGACCCTCAGTTCACGTGTAGTAAGACCAACGTATATCCTGGGACATGGACACGTCGCATAATATATGACATTGCTGGAACCACAGGATATACGTTGTCTGATTTGGAACGTTTTAGAGCCATCGCTAGAAGTGAAATCAGAGCAGCGCAGGACATTGGCGCAGGCAAGACAGTGCCCGCATGGAACGCATCCAGGACGAGGACCGCTAGAACCAAAGAAATTCCTGTCCGGGGTTGGGGTATAATGACTCCGTACCAGTAAATTGCTGAGATTGGTCCCTCTCCTAGGGGTCATGAGAGGAAAGGAGCCCAGGGCAGCACGCAGGGAGGGTTCCACCTGAAGAACAGGCCAATGTTTTTTCAGAATGGCCCTCATACTCTCCCATTCGTGATTGTAGGTGGAGATGAACCTAATGCGCTCATCACCACCCACAGGCCGACGTCGAGAGTTAGGATGCAGCAGATCACTACGTGGTGTATTACGAGCCCGATCATATGCAGCTTTGATGGATCTGCGGCTGTACCCGCGGGCCACAAACCTCTCCTTTAGGTCCGCGGCCTGTGACTCAAAACGGGTTTCAGTCGAACAAATCCGCCGCATCCTGAGGAACTGTCCGACCGGGACAGCCCTAATGGTGGCTGGATAGTGAGCAGAAGAAGCATGTAATAAAGAATTAACAGCGGTCGGCTTCCTGTAAACATCCGTCTGGATGCGCCGGTCACAATCCACCTCCAGACGGACATCCAAGAAGTCGACCGCGGTCTCACTGAAATTATAAGTCAACCGTATATTGAACGGGTTGTTATTGAGACTAGTCATAAACTCCCCGAGCTGGTGGGCAGACCCCTCCCCCCACAAAAACAGAACATCGTCAATATAACGAAGCCAGCACAGCACATGGGCAGCAAGCGGTGAGCCCCCGTCGCCAAAAACATCCCTCTCCCAGGCGCCAAGGAAGAGGTTAGCATACGAGGGCACACACGCCGCGCCCATGGCTGTGCCACGCTTCTGAAGGTAAAAGGTGTTTTCAACTACTTACCTCAAGCTGTCCTCCAATCCCACGGCCCCTTTCTTACGGGAACTACAGAACATCTTGATTGGTGCCCTCGATGCCAATGTGATCACCAAACAGGTATTTGAGGGTTTGTTGGTGAAGTCACCGAGGGTCCCAACCTTCTACCTGTTGCCTAAAATCCACAAGGATGCCCTTGACCCACCGGGGTGTCCTATCGTGTCTGGGATTGATAGCATTTGTGACCCTGTCTGTCGTTTTATCGACTATTATCTCAAACCATTAGTCGAAACTCTACCATCCTTTATTAAAGACATGACGGACGTCCTGTCTAGGGTCGATGGCATCCTTTTGGATGAGGGCACTATTTTTGTGACGGCCGACGTCGAGAGTTTGTACACCTGCATAGATCACTCGGATGGTCTGGCGGCTGTCTGCCGCTTCCTGGGGGCCTCCGACCTGGGCAGCCCTATGTGTGAGCTGATCCTCGAGCTGGTGGGGTACATCCAGGGCCGGCTCCAGGTTTTTGAGGGCCCCGGGCGAAAGAGTCTCAGTGGGCCCCCCCCTTTAACACATACCCGATTTATGATGCACAGATACGGCAGAGAAATGTATAGTACAATGCCAGATTTCACTTCTTACATGAGTGACAGCTATTGTAAATTCTGCAGTGTATATATACAGGAGGAAAGGTGCTGTGCAGTGTATATATACAGGAGAGGTGCTGTGCAATGTATACATACAGGAGGAAAGGTGCTGTGCAGTGTATATATACAGGAGAGGTGCTGTGCAGTGTCGTGAGCAGGGCGTTGTTGTATCAGAAAATCTTTTCTGTTTTGAGTTTTTCTATGAAACAAAGACTTTTCTACATAAACAACGTTGTTTGGTTTTGCGGCCCTAACAGATCTGTGCTACAAAGTAACATCGCTCGGGCATTAATGAGGGACCTGATGCTGAATCCTTTCCACAAACCCTAATGACCCAATTAGTGCCCCGTCATTAGAAGCTCATTAAACGCCTCCCTGTCCCGAGCAGTCATGTACAGTATGGGGGGATCCTGCAGCCCACCCCCTGACTGCTCCATACCATACACTGCCCTCTGTCGCTCTCACTATTATCCTGTGCATTTCTCTGTCATCGTTACCCCATGTTACCCTTGTCACCCCCCACTACAGAGTAGCAGGGCAGCCAATGTCACCCCCTCCCGGACCCTAATGGCAGCAGGAAATGTCTGCTCCTCTATTGGGTTGGAACCTGATTTAATCAAGGAATAATGTGGATTTGTTGCCGGTGGCTGCAGGGGAAGGGTTAAGTGATGCCATGTCCTTGGTGGGAGCAGTGGCAGCTGCTGGGACCTGGACAGAGACAACCAATGTTGCTGTGACTGCACAGTGTGATGTGGAGGAGAGAAGCTGAGACTCCGGAGCAGAAATCACCCACATGCCAGCACTGGGCAGAGTCCCTCCAGTCACCAGCATGGGGCCACGGGGCCCCAACCTACAGCCCACAGCTCAGATTTATCCATGGCAGCAGTTCCCCTTCCTCCTGGCATCTGGATAACTCCATTTATGCGGGTCAGATTGTTATATTTAAGGTTTAGCAATAACCTTCATACAGATGGGAAGGGGTTAAGCTTCTTCCTACCCCACTGGTGCAGGTTTGGTGCAGCATGCATGTATTCTGGGGTTCTGGGAGAGCTGGGTGGCTGCAGGCTGCACCCCACCAGCTGCTCCTCCAGACATCACCCACATTTTTACGCAGCAGAGACAGACAGCAGCAGACTGAGCCACAGGACCAACTGCAATTATTGCTGGATACCTTTGCACTCTGGTAGGACTAGCTCCTCCAGAATCTTCCTGATAAGTTCAGCTCAGCAGCACTGTCTGCAGCCACCCAGGGGGGAGAGCAGAGAACGTGCTCTCTCCGCCCACAAACAGTCACGCTGGCTGCCTTCTGTTAACCCCTATGTGTGCCTGCCTGGCTGCACTGACTGAGTCAGAAGATGCTTGTGTCAGAGCTGGCACATAGGGGTTAAGAGAACGCAGCCAGCAGTGACTTTGTGGGCGGAGAGAGCATGTTATCTCCTGCTCTGCTCTCCCAGCTGCTAGTGGGCCCCCCTTTCTTCCCAAGGCCCCGGCATTTGCCCGCTGTGCCGGGTGCTGACGCCGGCCCTGGGTACATCCTCACCCACAATTTTTTCGTCTTTAAAAACACCTTTTACCTTCAGAAGCGTGGCACAGCCATGGGCGCGGCGTGTGCGCCCTCGTATGCTAACCTCTTCCTTGGCGCCTGGGAGAGGGATGTTTTTGGCGACGGGGGCTCACCGCTTGCTGCCCATGTGCTGTGCTGGCTTCGTTATATTGACGATGTTCTGTTTTTGTGGGGGGGGGGTCTGCCCACCAGCTCGGGGAGTTCATGACTAGTCTCAATAACAACCCGTTCAATATACGGTTGACTTATAATTTCAGTGAGACCGCGGTCGACTTCTTGGATGTCCGTCTGGAGGTGGATTGTGACCGGCGCATCCAGACGGATGTTTACAGGAAGCCGACCGCTGTTAATTCTTTATTACATGCTTCTTCCGCTCACTATCCAGCCACCATTAGGGCTGTCCCGGTCGGACAGTTCCTCAGGATTTGTTCGACTGAAACCCGTTTTGAGTCACGGGCCGCGGACCTAAAGGAGAGGTTTGTGGCCCGCGGGTACAGCCGCAGATCCATCAAAGCTGCATATGATCGGGCTCGTAATACACCACGTAGTGATCTGCTGCATCCTAACTCTCGACGTCGGCCTGTGGGTGGTGATGAGCGCATTAGGTTCATCTCCACCTACAATCACGAATGGGAGAGTATGAGGGCCATTCTGAAAAAACATTGGCCTGTTCTTCAGGTGGAACCCTCCCTGCGTGCTGCCCTGGGCTCCTTTCCTCTCATGACCCCTAGGAGAGGGACCAATCTCAGCAATTTACTGGTCTTGCCTGCGCCAATGTCCTGCGCTGCTCTGATTTCACTTCTAGTGATGGCTCTAAAACGTTCCAAATCAGACAACGTATATCCTGTGGTTCCAGCAATGTCATATATATTGTGACGTGTCCATGTCCCAGGATATACGTTGGTCTTACTACACGTGAACTGAGGGTCCGCATACGGGAGCATGTGCGGGACATTGGTGCGGCCAGGACGGTGTCCGCATCGGCGTATCTTAAAACTATCCCCCGCCACTTCAAGTTGCACCATAATTGCAACGAGAAATTACTTGTGGTGCGGGGGATTGATGTACTCCATTTGGGAGTCAGAGGTGGGGACAACAAGAAAAGACTGGCACAGATCGATACTAAGTGGATTGCTGTACTCGACACTGTGACCCCTAAGGGTCTCAATGAGTCCCTTAGTTTTGCTCCCTATCTCTAGCTCCATGAGATTTTCTCCTGGTGTTTTCCATCATGTATGTTTTGAGTTCCACCGGTGTTTTTTTCTCTCTTTGGTTTTAACATGTTTTTAATGCATTTTTATTTCTTTTTTCTTATTCAGTAACCCACTTTATGTGAGCCCTGTCTATGGCTTCCCCGGCTCTGGGTCATGTTCATCCCTCTATACACGTCATCAGTTGACATCTAGCTTCGCTATCTGCATGGACTGCAAGTCATCTGATCACCATCTATATTATTTACGGAGTCCACGGAGTATATGCAGCACAATTGATATTGCCCTGGTTTCATGGTGGATCGGATTTGTATTGCATATCCTGTATGTACTGTGATGTATTTTTATAACTGTGTACATATTGCGATGGGATGTGTGTATGCATTTGTAAGGGGTGTTGTTTACTTAAGTTCACCTTATTCTCTGTTGTCCCCCATACTTTTTCTTCTTTATCTTTGGTGGGCACGCCTCCCTGCGGCCGTGCGCATCGCCCTGCTTGTGGGCGGCTTTGGTATGAGGGCCGGCGTCCTCTCTGTCCGGTGTGCTGCCTCGGGTGTTTTCACCTGATCTCCATGCTGGGCGGGGCGCCAGGTCCTCCTGCCGGGCTTACCCGCCGCAGCGCGCATGCGCCGCTAGCGCCGCTCGGAATGGCTGAGATCCAACAGGTGACTAGGGTCGGGGAGGTTATAGGCAGGTCCTGCTCCTCCACACTATACACTCCTCTTGAGGAAGCGGCGTGTTTTCGCCGCGAAACGCGCGTCGGGGCGTTTCTACCGGCGGGATCCCTGCATCTCTCTCCCCCCACGGATATCAGGTGAGCGCCTGGCGTGTCCTTTCACTGTCGGCACTATTGCCGTTCTTTGGTCATCCCTGCACGCTGGCTATGCACCCCTATTTTAGTGCCATGTGTAGTGGTGGTTTCCTGTCACGCTATATTACCGTATTACTTGCTCTAGATATGTTATGTCTTTTTGCGTGGCAGGGCCCATGAGTGCTAGCATAGACATTTTTTCTAGCCCCGCACACAGGTTGTCACTTGTTAGCCTAGTGCTAGCATCGTTGTAGATATTTCTGCTTCCTGCCAGTGTGCTTTTTGGTGCCTACTTGTCTGGTGTCGTTATGTGGCCACTCGCATAGGTGCCCTCTTGGTGTCATATTACGACCATCTGATTTACTTTACGTCGGGGTGGCGGGATGTGGGGTTCTTTTCCCCTATCTATGTTATGTCATGGTAATATTATTACGCATATTTATGTCCTATACTCTTTTAAATTTTCTTGTATAAATAAAGATTGTTCGTTTTACATATTGACTATATGCTCCCGCTTCTCCTTCTTTCTCATATCTGATATTTGGAGCGATTATATAGAGTCTGGGGGAGTATATTATATATACGTGTCCGCTTTTTCCAGATTTCTGTTAATATGCATTTAGTTTCTTGGTTGATATTAATTATTTCTGTGTGTTTCACAGTTGCTCTTGTTATCATTATGGACTTTCGTGCACGCGACCGCACCTGGCGTGCACAACTTAATGAGGTACTCCATGACAGCATTGAAGGGGGTAATGATGGGCCCACCAGAGAGTTACAGGAGGTCATCACACAATTTAAAGATCTGCTACGCAAACGGATGCGTATTTGGTGGAATCATGAATTCCTTGATAAATACATCCAAAGAGATCTTATTCCGAGGGGACTCCGCATCCAAGTCTTTCCCTCTTTTCCGGTTGATGATGAGGAGTTCAGGGGGAAATGGGAGGACCTTACTAATGCCTGCTCTAAAGGATTCATGGTTCTCTTGAAACAAACTAATCAAAAATCATTGGATTTGATTGAGACAGAGATAGATGGGCTACAGGCCACGCTACACAAGGACATGACGGGCGATGCTTTAAAAAAATTAAACGATGAGGTGGATGTGGAGCTTCAGAGATGGGCTAAAGAGATTCAGGCCTCTAAGGCCAAAAAATTCCAGCGGGATATTCAAGATAAACAACACTCTAGGGTGTATAGGTGGCAGAATCCGTCTGGACGAGCCCGTTTTAGATCTCGTAATGGCTTCCACTCAAGATCTAGATCCACCTCCACTCGCTCTAACAGGTCCACATGCGATGAGGATGTTGTCCCCGCCTCTCAGCCCAGTGGTACAGTTATCTCGGGGCCTGGTGATAAAAGAATGACCACAAGACAACATAACAAAACCCAGACCTCCGGAGGGAGAGGTGCCCAGGTTGGTACGCAGGGACATTTACAGGTGCTCAATCTCTCTACCCATACTCTCTCCGAGGATCAGTTAGATGTCCTTGGTAGGGGCCTTACTTTTTCTCCCACCAACTCTTTTAATTATTTTTCAGCGGTGAAGGATTTACATCTATTTTCCCGTAAACTCATCCTCAAGAAACTCCATTCTGGCAAAGATCCATACATGGGGATGAGTGACACTGAAAGGGAGACTCTTCGTGATTTGGGGGATTTGCTTGAGGAACAACAGACACCAGACGTAAGTAAATTTCCTCCGTCCACCCGTCCTAGATCAACCAGGTTTCCCCCCTTGTCCTTATCTCCAGCAATAGAGGTCTTCACCAAATTGGTTGATGAGGACCTCAAGAAATTGTCTGTACGTCAGACGTTTGATAACCTCACCTCTAGGCAACGTCTGGCTATCCAACAACTTAAATCTATGAAGGACGTTGTCTTCAAACAAGCGGACAAGGGGGGAAATGTGGTGATCTGGCCGTGTGTTAAATATGAGCGGGAAGTTTTCCGGCAGCTCAAAGATTCAACTACTTACCTCAAGCTGTCCTCCAATCCCACAGCCCCTTTCTTACGGGAACTACAGAACATCTTGATTGGTGCCCTCGATGCCAATGTGATCACCAAACAGGTATTTGAGGGTTTGTTGGTGAAGTCACCGAGGGTCCCAACCTTCTACCTGTTGCCTAAAATCCACAAGGATGCCCTTGACCCATCGGGGCGTCCTATCATGTCTGGGATTGATAGCATTTGTGACCCTGTCTGTCGTTTTATCGACTATTATCTCAAACCATTAGTCGAAACTCTACCATCCTTTATTAAAGACACGACGGACGTCCTGTCTAGGGTCGATGGCATCCTTGTGGATGAGGGCACTATTTTTGTGACGGCCGACGTCGAGAGTTTGTACACCTGCATAGATCACTCGGATGGTCTGGCGGCTGTCCGCCACTTCCTGGGGGCCTCCGACCTGGGCAGCCCTATGTGTGAGCTGATCCTCGAGCTGGTGGGGTACATCCTCACCCACAATTTTTTCGTCTTTAAAAACACCTTTTACCTTCAGAAGCGTGGCACAGCCATGGGCGCGGCATGTGCGCCCTCGTATGCTAACCTCTTCCTTGGCGCCTGGGAGAGGGATGTTTTTGGCGACGGGGGCTCACCGCTTGCTGCCCATGTGCTGTGCTGGCTTCGTTATATTGACGATGTTCTGTTTTTGTGGGGGGGGGGTCTGCCCACCAGCTCGGGGAGTTTATGACTAGTCTCAATAACAACCCGTTCAATATACGGTTGACTTATAATTTCAGTGAGACCGCGGTCGACTTCTTGGATGTCCGTCTGGAGGTGGATTGTGACCGGCGCATCCAGACGGATGTTTACAGGAAGCCGACCGCTGTTAGTTCTTTATTACATGCTTCTTCCGCTCACTATCCAGCCACCATTAGGGCTGTCCCGGTCGGACAGTTCCTCAGGATGCGGCGGATTTGTTCGACTGAAACCCGTTTTGAGTCACGGGCCGCGGACCTAAAGGAGAGGTTTGTGGCCCGCGGGTACAGCTGCAGATCCATCAAAGCTGCATATGATCGGGCTCGTAATACACCACGTAGTGATTTGCTGCATCCTAACTCTCGACGTCGGCCTGTGGGTGGTGATGAGCGCATTAGGTTCATCTCCACCTACAATCACGAATGGGAGAGTATGAGGGCCATTCTGAAAAAACATTGGCCTGTTCTTCAGGTGGAGCCCTCCCTGTGTGCTGCCCTGGGCTCCTTTCCTCTCATGACTCCTAGGAGAGGGACCAATCTCAGCAATTTACTGGTACGGAGTCATTATACCCCAACCCCGGACAGGAATTTCTTTGGTTCTAGCGGTCCTCGTCCTGGATGCGTTCCATGCGGGCACTGTCTTGCCTGCGCCAATGTCCTGCGCTGCTCTGATTTCACTTCTAGCGATGGCTCTAAAACGTTCCAAATCAGACAACGTATATCCTGTGGTTCCAGCAATGTCATATATTATGCGACGTGTCCATGTCCCAGGATATACGTTGGTCTTACTACACGTGAACTGAGGGTCCGCATACGGGAGCATGTGCGGTACATTGGTGCGGCCAGGACGGTGTCCGCATCGGCGGATCTTAAAACTATCCCCCGCCACTTCAAGTTGCACCATAATTGCAACGAGAAATTACTTGTGGTGCGGGGGATTGATGTACTCCATTTGGGAGTCAGAGGTGGGGACAACAAGAAAAGTCTGGCACAGATCGAGACTAAGTGGATTGCTGTACTCGACACTGTGACCCCTAAGGGTCTCAATGAGTCCCTTAGTTTTGCTCCCTATCTCTAGCTCCATGAGATTTTCTCCTGGTGTTTTCCATCATGTATGTTTTGAGTTCCACCGGTGTTTTTTTCTCTCTTTGGTTTTAACATGTTTTTAATGCTTTTTTATTTCTTTTTTCTTATTCAGTAACCCACTTTATGTGAGTCCTGTCTATGGCTTCCCCGGCTCTGGGTCATGTTCATCCCTCTATACACGTCATCAGTTGACATCTAGCTTCGCTATCTGCATGGACTGCAAGTCATCTGATCACCATCTATATTATTTACGGAGTCCACGGAGTATATGCAGCACAATTGATATTGCCCTGGTTTCATGGTGGATCGGATTTGTATTGCATATCCTGTATGTACTGTGATGTATTTTTATAACTGTGTACATATTGCGATGGGATGTGTGTATGCATTTGTGAGGGGTGTTGTTTACTTAAGTTCACCTTATTCTCTGTTGTCCCCCATACTTTTTCTTCTTTATCTTTGGTGGGCACGCCTCCCTGCGGCCGTGCGCATCGCCCTGCTTGTGGGCGGCTTTGGTATGAGGGCCGGCGTCCTCTCTGTCCGGTGTGCTGCCTCGGGTGTTTTCACCTGATCTCCATGCTGGGCGGGGCGCCAGGTCCTCCTGCCGGGCTTACCCGCCGCAGCGCGCATGCGCCGCTAGCGCCGCTCGGAATGGCTGAGATCCAACAGGTGACTAGGGTCGGGGAGGTTATAGGCAGGTCCTGCTCCTCCATACTATACACTCCCCTTGAGGAAGCGGCGTGTTTTCGCCGCGAAACGCGCGTCGGGGCGTTTCTACCGGCGGGACCCCTGCATCTCTCTCCCCCCACGGATATCAGGTGAGCGCCTGGCGTGTCCTTTCACTGTCGGCACTATTGCCGTTCTTTGGTCATCCCTGCACGCTGGCTATGCACCCCTATTTTAGTGCCATGTGTAGTGGTGGTTTCCTGTCACGCTATATTACCGTATTACTTGCTCTAGATATGTTATGTCTTTTTGCGTGGCAGGGCCCATGAGTGCTAGCATAGACATTTTTTCTAGCCCCGCACACAGGTTGTCACTTGTTAGCCTAGTGCTAGCATCGTTGTAGATATTTCTGCTTCCTGCCAGTGTGCTTTTTGGTGCCTACTTGTCTGGTGTCGTTATGTGGCCACTCGCATAGGTGCCCTCCTGGTGTCATATTACGACCATCTGATTTACTTTACGTCGGGGTGGCGGGATGTGGGGTTCTTTTCCCCTATCTATGTTATGTCATGGTAATATTATTACGCATATTTATGTCCTATACTCTTTTAAATTTTCTTGTATAAATAAAGATTGTTCGTTTTACATATTGACTATATGCTCCCGCTTCTTCTTCTTTCTCATCACTGGACACCATGATGCCTAGGTGCTCAACAGAGATGAGTGACCGCCAGATGAGAGACCTGCGAAATGCGTTGTACCTTCCGGTCATCTCCTTCGCTTCTTCTGAGTCTTTTTTTTTTGGAAGAGTAGTGGCCATTTTTGCAATAGACGAGAACATGGATCTAAAAAGGAAGGAGAATTTTCCTATCTGTCTGGAGTTTCTGGTCTTTGTTAAAATAAAAAAAGCCAAGAAGACAAAACAGGATTAACGTCAGCCCTAAAGCAAATAATATCCCTTCACTATTGACCCAATTCTGCTCAACACTTTTTATTTGCATGGCGACCTCTCAATGTTTAGTTGTCTGTCTCCTCATTTAGCCCATTTATTATTTGGCAGTGAAGTGACTGGACGATTCGAGCCAAGGAGAATATCATAATACAATGTCAACAATTATCGTGGTGTAACTGTTAGCCTTTATACAAAAATTATATGCAAAATCATGCAGAAAGGAGAGGTCAGAGACCCGCAAAGGAAAAGTATTAGACATTTGCAAATGTAAATTCTGGTAGCATTGACCTTGGAGTTCAGAAGACAAACATTCTGACATGTATAGAAATGTATTCTCCAAGAAAATGTGAAAGTACTTACCAGCTGTGAGGAACATAGATTTTCAAACTATTCCGACTTAGAAATCAGGAGCAAAAATTCTGGTAAAACGCAAATCTTTATAGCTGTCTAGCTCTGGAGTTTATTCTTCCAGTGAAAATGGCAATAAGGAGCAACAAAAGTTAACTAAGAATGGGTTGCTTTTTGGTTTGTCCCAAAGACTGAACAGAATGGTTATAGATGAACAAGGCCCCTAGACACCCGTCCATTTCGAGATCGAAACATTTTTTTTTTGGGGGGGGGGGGTCATTTGAATTTTTGCACTTGGCCAATAGTAACTTTTCACATTTTTTTCTTTCCTTATAGATGTATGAGTATTTGTCAATTTTCTGGGTGGTACATATCCAGTACGTAAGTGTTTAATTTATATTCATTTTTATTCTGGAAAAAGGTGTAAAAAAAGTTACTCGACACCGTATCTGGCAAAAGGGAAACTGATCAGACAAAGTGTGGACCTCGATTGGTAGCAGGGGTTTCCTGTAATGCCATCAAAAGGAACCGGCCAAAATATAGTGATCATCGTCATTAATTTTCAGTATACAGTGGCAAGTAAAATTTTGGACCCCCCTGGTCAAAATTACTCTTATTGTGAACAGTTAAGTAAGTTAAAGATGAAATGATCTCTAAAAGGCCTAAAGTTAAAGATGACACATATATTTTGTATTTTAGGCCCCCCAAAATATATTTTCATCCTTTAAATTTTAAAAATTGCAAAAAGGAAAATGGGCCTATGCAAAAGTTTGGGCACGCTGCATGGTTGATACCTAGTAGCATCCCGTTCTGAAAGTATCATAGCTTGATAATTTTTGTTTGAGGGATTTTCATCCATCCTTTCTTGGAAAATTCTTCCAGTTCTGTAAGATTCCTGAGTCGTCTTGCATCCTCTGCTATTCTGAGGTCTAGCCACAGATTTTCAATGATGCTCAGGTCACTGGGACTGTGAGGGCCATTGTAAACCCTTCAGCTTGCTCCTTTTGAGGTTGTCTATTGTGGATGTTGACGTGTGTTTAAGATCATTATCCATTTGTAGAAGACATCCTCTTCCTCTTTTCAACTTCAGCATTTTTACAGATGGCGTAATGTTTGCATCAAGAATTTGTTGAAATTTCATTGAATCCATTCTTCCCTCTACCCGTCAAATTTTCCCCATGCAATTGGCTGCATCACAACCCCAAATCATGATTGATCCACTCCCATGCTTAATGGTTGGCAAGATGTTATTTTCCTGAGATGTTGTGCCCTTTTTCTCCGAACATATTTTTGATCATTGTGGCCAAATAGTTATATTTTAACCTCATCAGTCCACAGGACTTGTTTCCAAAATGCATCAGGTTTGTTTAGATGTTCTTTTGCATACTTCTGATGCTGAATTTTATGGTGAGGACGCAGAAGAGGTTTTCTTCTGATGACTCTTCCATGAAGACAAGTTTTGTGCAGGTGTCTCTGAACAGTAGAACTATGTACCACAACTCCAGAGTATGCTAAATCTTTCTGAAGGTCTTTTGCAGTCAAGTGGGGGGTAATGATTTGCCTCCTAGCAATCCTACGAACACCTCTCACTGAAATTTTGCTTGGTCTTCCAGACTTTATCTTGACCTTCACTGTTCCTGGTAACTGCCATTTCTTAATTACATTTCAAACTGAGGAACGAGCAACTTAAAAACATTTTGCTATCTTCTTATAGCCTTCTCCTGCTTTGTGGGCCTCCATCATTTCCTTTTTCAGAGTGCTAGGCATGGAAGCTGCTTAGAAGAACCCATGGCTGCTATTTTTGGCATAAGGTTAGAGGAGGCTGGATTTAATAGAGTCGGGAAATTTGTATAATGACCTTGCATTTCCTAACGATGATGGTGAACAAGCCATAACACTAACAGGTTAAATAAGGTCTGAAACCTTGGTCATAGTTATCTGAGCACACAAATCTCCAAGGGTGCCAAAACTTTTGCATCAGCCCATTTTCCTTTTTATAATTTGTAAATGTACAAAATGACAATATATATTTTTATTGCCTAAAATACAAAGGAAATGTGTCAACTTTAAATTTAGGCCTTTTAGAGATCATTTCATCTTCAGCTTGCTTGACTGTTTAAAATAACAGTAATTTTGACCAGGGGTGCACAAAGTTTTGCATGCCACTATACAAAGGCTAAGGGTATGTGCAATGTATGAGTCAGATATACAAGAGATTTTATCTAATGCGTGTTACAGTACCAGCATTACTAATCCACTAGATGCACAGAAATTCTGCAACAGAAATTACTTGACCAGTGGATTTTGTAAATGTCACTTGTCCCAGGAAGAAGCCTATAGGCGAAACCCATTTTTAGGTAGAAGCTGGCGTGTTTTGTGCCTGAGATACTTTTTATGTGTTTCTAACTCATTTACTTTTGTGAGTTTATTAAAAAGAAAACCCAATTGGAAGCTGAATGTCCTGAAGTGCTGTTCTATGTCTGGTTATTCTTAAAGGAAAACTGCTGACAGTATTGTTGGTGGTGATCACTTGTGGAAGTATTGGTCTCGGAAGGGCTGATAGTAACATCATTGAAAGAATACAGTGATAGTGGAAGTGTGACAAAGAGAAAGTTTTTTGGATGATGTGAATTCTGCTCTAAAGATCGTTGATGTGGTGAAGGCACAGTCAGCATGCTTACTTACTGCAGTGCCAAATTCTGCAGCGGATTGTTAGGATCCGTCCCATGTTGATGTACTCTTAAACATTAGGCGTTTCCCTGTTGCCCATCGCTGGATCAGGGCTGCAGCTGGACGTTACAGGCATCGCTCCTCTTCTGGCCATGTGGACATTGTAGTAGCGTGAACACGAGAGTACAATCAGCATGATGAGTTTGGTCATCATGGCGTTGCTTGGAGGACTATATCAGTTGTAATGTACCCTTGGGTATCTTCTGTATGTAGTGATGAGTTTTGTGCCCCCTTCCATCTGGTTACCCAATGGGCACTCTGTGTAAATATTGTGAGTTTGGGGAAGGCAAAAGTGGAGAAGGAATTAGAAGGGAAGAGCTCTTAGGAGCCAGTAGCAGTTGGCGAGGAGCCTTTTTGAGGGCTAAAGAGGTTCTTCGGTGAGATCAAGTTATCACCGCTATTCAGGATAGATGATAACTTGTTGATCGATGGGGGTCCAACTGATGGAACTTGCAACCATCGGCACAACAGGGAACTTTTATCCCCTTAGAATAAAGCGGCCGTGCACATGCTCGACGGGAGCTCCAATCATTTCCAATCTTGGCAGCTCCACAGAGGATGAATTTGGCGGTAATCGGGCATGCGACTTGCCATTCCATTTTGTAACCAGGATAAAAGTGCCTCATCGGAAATAAAAAAAATGCCTTTTTCGCTGATCGGAATGACTTCCAGCAGTCAGACCCCCCCACCCATCAGTAAGTTATCACTTATCCTATGGGTAATTAGCTTTCACCCTATAGGGAGCTCCTGGTATCATAGTGAAGGACGAATTGGCCCCCGTCTAATTCTGCAAGGCTGAGTTCTCTGACCTTGTTCTTATAACCCTTCTTCGGTTCAAGAGCCTGGAATTTTGTATGTCATTAAATAAAGCACGAGTGTCAACCATATTGTGTCCATATCATATTTTATTCATCCTAAACTCACAATGAACTCTTCATTGGAATTTATTTATTTATTGGATATAATGGAACTAGAGAGAGTACAAAGGAGGGCAACAAAATTAATAAAGGGGATGGGAGAACTACAATACCCAGATAGATTAGCGAAATTAGGATTATTTAGTCTGGAAAAAAGACGACTGAGGGGCGATCTAATAACCATGTATAAGTATATAAGGGGACAATACAAATATCTCGCTGAGGATCTGTTTATACCAAGGAAGGTGACGGGCACAAGGGGGCATTCTTTGCGTCTGGAGGAGAGAAGGTTTTTCCACCAACATAGAAGAGGATTCTTTACTGTTAGGGCAGTGAGAATCTGGAATTGCTTGCCTGAGGAGGTGGTGATGGCGAACTCAGTCGAGGGGTTCAAGAGAGGCCTGGATGTCTTCCTGGAGCAGAACAATATTGTATCATACAATTATTAGGTTCTGTAGAAGGACGTAGATCTGGGGATTTATTATGATGGAATATAGGCTGAACTGGATGGACAAATGTCTTTTTTCGGCCTTACTAACTATGTTACTATGTTATGTTACTATGTTACTTAAATAAATGTTTAAGTAAATGTGTTTGGTTGAATATATATTTTTATCTAATATATAAAGCTGAATGTGTGTATGTGTGTGTGTATGTGTGTATGTCCGGGATTGGCATCTGCACCGTCGCAGCTACAGCAACAAAATTTTGCAGTCACACGTCTGGACCCTGAGAGCATCATAGGCTATGTTGTGAGGTGAAATTTTAACCCCGTGCTTTCCAATTCACCAAACAATTTTGCCCCTATCTACATAATGGGGAAAAAATGAAAGGAAAAGTGTAGGAGGCAAATTGACAGCTGCCAGATGTGAACAAGGGGGACTTAAAGAATGAGAGCGATGGCGCCAAAGAGTATATACCGTACAGTTGCTAAGGTGGGGCCCCGACATGGTATACTCACCACACACGGGGATATGAACACACACACAAAATGCGCCACACACTACCACATATTACCTTCAGCACACATTTCACCACAAATACTCCAACCTCGCCACATAAGTCGAAACACAAAAGTCGCCGCTCAAAACTCAAAACTCGCCACGCGCAGAACTCGCCACATGCAAAAACTAGGCTCTTGCAAAACTCGCCACAAGTGCAAAACTGACCTCATGGAAAACTCGCCACACGCAAAACTTGCACACGCGGAAAAATTGCCACATGCACAAAAGTTGCAACACATGCAAAAGTTGCCAAACACAAAACTTGCACATACTCAAAAGGCACCACACATAAAACTCGCCACGCGCAAAACTCGCCATGCGCAAAACTTGCTGCACACAACTTGCTACACTAACCTGTTACATGCAACTCGACACACAAAAAGTTGCTACACACATGTTGCCACACGCAACTCAACACACACAACTTGACAAACGAAACTCGCCCTAAAACACACACAAGTCTGGTATTATCCTTCAAAAATAAAAATCTGATTAATAAGCAGACAAACTACAACAAATGTACAATATAGGAAATACGGCAGCTGTCAGTCACATGACCTGTCTATTATGTGTATGTGTGAGCTAATATATACTGCCAGGGGGAGGGCTTCCTGTTGGCTAGGGATTTATCAGGCTGCCAATTTAGCTTACAAATACTGAGGTAAAAATACTGAGCAAATAACGTGTGAACGAGGTCTAATACAGGAGGAGATGACACACAGGTATATACTATACACAGGGGAGATGACACACAGATATATACTATATACAGGAGAGATGACACAGGTATATACTATATAGAGGAGGAGATGACATACAGGTACATACTATATACAGGAGGAGATGACATACAGGTATATACTATATACAGGAGGAGATGACACACAGGTATATACTATATACAGGGGAGATGACACACAGATATATACTATATACAGGAGAGATGACACAGGTATATACTATATAGAGGAGGAGATGACATACAGGTACATATATATACAGGAGGAGATGACATACAGGTATATACTATATACAGGAGGAGATGACACACAGGTATATACTATATACAGGAGCAGATGACCTACAGGTACATACTATATACAGGAGGAGATGACATACAGGTATATGCTATATATAGAAGATGACATGCAGGTATATACTATATACAGGAGGAGATGAAACACAGATATATACTATATACAGGGGAGATGACACACAGATATATACTATATACAGGAGGAGATGACATACAGGTATATACTATATATAGAAGGAGATGACATTCAGGTATATACTATATATAAGGGAGATGACACACAGCAGGTATATACTATATACAGGGGAGATGACATACAGGTATATACTATATACAGGAGATGACATACAGATGTATACTATATATAAGGGAGATGACAAACATGTATATATTGAGGTGATGAGGTGAAAATGAGAGGTGTGAGGTGAAAATGAAAAGGTGTGAGTGCAAAATGAGAGGAGTGAGGGAAAATAGTGGAGTGATCAGAAAATGACAGATGTGAGGTTGAAATGACAAGTGTTAGGGGGGAATGAGAGGAGTGAGGGAGAAAATGAGAGGTGTGAGGGGGAAAATGAAAGATGTGATTGGGAAAATGAGAGGCGTGATGGGAAAATAAGACAAGTGAGGTGCTATAACTAACCACAGATATTTACTATGCCCAGGCAACGCCGGGCTCTTCAGCTAGTTTTTTATATATTTTTTTAAATCTTTGCACTGTTTCACTTCTATAGCCGCTATATTAAATTATCAATTGCTGGTTGTAGAATGAGTTAACTGAGAATCCATCCATGATCTCATTCTGACTGGGACCTTGAGATCTCTTTTCCTCTGTCTTCTGAGCTGATTTAAGACAATTTGAAAGTTGAGCTGAACTTAGTGATCAGAAAGCGGTCAGAAGAAGGAAGAAAAACTACTGTTAGACAGGCTCACTTATGATTTTTCAGTTAATTCATTCTGCAGCCAATATTTAGGGAAACAGCCTTAAAAAACACCAAACGGTGTAAAATATTCAATGGAACCCAATTGCAAAAAATGATTTTTATCCCCCCAAAAAACATGCATTTCAAATGTATAAAGTTAAAGCAAAACCCAAAAATGCAAAAATACTGTCCAACAGAAACAAAAATAAATAAAAAAATAATAAACAAAAAAAAAATAAAATAAAAGAGAAAAGAGGAGGAAGAGTTCAAAACAAGAACAAGCATGCAATCTATGTCACCCGGTGGTAACATGATTATAATCAAGCATCAGACAGAGAGGAAACTGGGTGCAAATAGCATATTGTGGTTATATAAATACGTCATATCTTCAGTAAGACGCAGAACATCCGGCCTGAAAATGTATGGAGGAGACGACAGTTCGGTACAAGCTCTATACAACTAAAGATACAAATTTTGAAACAGAGGCTATGGTGGGAGCAGAGATAGTATGTTTCGCATGGACGAAATAAGTCATCTCTGATGGGACAACCCATTTTATTCTTGTTATTGTCACAAACCAATGCCACCATTTTTAGGTACATATAAATATTACTTTTTTTAAATTGCACTTTTTTACGTTTTTAGGAGAAGCTACAACTTTTTATATTAAAATTTATAAAAATAATATCACATTTTTAAACAGGACATTTTGTAGCTACAATAATCCTTTGAAGGA